>NW_026968576.1:0-84000 GCF_028390025.1 Pseudophryne corroboree
TTGTCACTCTCCTTGTGTCCATATCTTCATCCTAGACAACCCGAGTTCCCTATATACCTTTATGTCTGATCACCTGAATCTTTCTTTCCTTTACTTACCCCCTACACCTCTCACTCCCTGCTACCCTTTCCACCACTGCTTCTATCTCACCCCTACACCTCTCACTCCCTGCTACCCTTTCCACCACTGCTTCTATCTCTCCCCTACACCTCTCACTCCCTGCTACCCTTTCCACCACTGCTTCTATCTCACCCCTACACCTCTCACTCCCTGCTACCCTTTCCACCACTGCTTCTATCTCACCCCTGTGCCTCTCACTCCCTGCTACCCTTTCCACCACTGCTTCTATCTCACCCCTTCACCTCTCACTCCCTGCTACCCTTTCCACCACTGCTTCTATCTCACCCCTGTGCCTCTCACTCCCTGCTACCCTTTCCACCACTGCTTCTATCTCTCCCCTACACCTCTCACTCCCTGCTACCCTTTCCACCACTGCTTCTATCTCACCCCTACACCTCTCACTCCCTGCTACCCTTTCCACCACTGCTTCTATCTCACCCCTACACCTCTCACTCCCTGCTACCCTTTCCACCACTGCTTCTATCTCACCCCTACACCTCTCACTCCCTGCTACCCTTTCCACCACTGCTTCTATCTCACCCCTTCACCTCTCACTCCCTGCTACCCTTTCCACCACTGCTTCTATCTCACCCCTACACCTCTCACTCCCTGCTACCCTTTCCACCACTGCTTCTATCTCACCCCTACACCTCTCACTCCCTGCTACCCTTTCCGCCACTGCTTCTATCTCACCCCTGTGCCTCTCACTCCCTGCTACCCTTTCAACCACTGCTTCTATCTCACCCCTACACCTCTCACTCCCTGCTACCCTTTCCACCACTGCTTCTATCTCACCCCTACACCTCTCACTCCCTGCTACCCTTTCCGCCACTGCTTCTATCTCACCCCTGTGCCTCTCACTCCCTGCTACCCTTTCAACCACTGCTTCTATCTCACCCCTACACCTCTCACTCCCTGCTACCCTTTCCACCACTGCTTCTATCTCACCCCTACACCTCTCACTCCCTGCTACCCTTTCCACCACTGCTTCTATCTCACCCCTTCACCTCTCACTCCCTGCTACCCTTTCCACCACTGCTTCTATCTCACCCCTACACCTCTCACTCCCTGCTACCCTTTCCACCACTGCTTCTATCTCACCCCTGTGCCTCTCACTCCCTGCTACCCTTTCAAGCACTGCTTCTATCTCACCCCTACACCTCTCACTCCCTGCTACCCTTTCCACCACTGCTTCTATCTCACCCCTTCACCTCTCACTCCCTGCTACCCTTTCCACCACTGCTTCTATCTCACCCCTACACCTCTCACTCCCTGCTACCCTTTCCACCACTGCTTCTATCTCACCCCTACACCTCTCACTCCCTGCTACCCTTTCCGCCACTGCTTCTATCTCACCCCTGTGCCTCTCACTCCCTGCTACCCTTTCAACCACTGCTTCTATCTCACCCCTACACCTCTCACTCCCTGCTACCCTTTCCACCACTGCTTCTATCTCACCCCTACACCTCTCATTCCCTGCTACCCTTTCCACCACTGCTTCTATCTCACCCCTACACCTCTCACTCCCTGCTACCCTTTCCACCACTGCTTCTATCTCACCCCTTCACCTCTCACTCCCTGCTACCCTTTCCACCACTGCTTCTATCTCACCCCTACACCTCTCACTCCCTGCTACCCTTTCCACCACTGCTTCTATCTCACCCCTGTGCCTCTCACTCCCTGCTACCCTTTCAACCACTGCTTCTATCTCACCCCTACACCTCTCACTCCCTGCTACCCTTTCCACCACTGCTTCTATCTCACCCCTACACCTCTCACTCCCTGCTACCCTTTCCACCACTGCTTCTATCTCACCCCTGTGCCTCTCACTCTCCCATCTCACCCCTGTGCCTCTCACTCTCCCATCTCTCCCCGAGCCTCTCACTCTCCCATCTCTCCCCGAGCCTCTCACTCTCCCATCTCTCCCCGAGCCTCTCACTCTATGCTCCTCTCATTCCCCATCTCAGCCCCAGCTTCTCTTATACCCCTTTCACATCGCACAAATAACCCGGTATCGACACGGCATATTGCCGTGTCGACCCGGGTCAGTGTGCGATGTGAAAGCACACTGGGCGATTTAGCGGGTCGCCTGACCCGGTAAATCAACCCGGTAAAAAGAAGGGTTTTACCCGGGTTGATTACCGGGTCAGGTGCGGTGTGAATGGGAGCCGTGTCGATGCGACACGGTTCCCATTCACAAGATAGGGAGTGGCGGCGCAGGAGATGAGCTCATCCCCCGACGCGGCCTCCACCCCCGCCCTGCTGCTGCTGCTGCGCTCCGTTGTTATGGCAACCGACTCGGTATATTGCCGGGTCGGAAAGCCAGCAACGGAGCGCAAATGCCGGATCCCACCCGGTAAGGACACGTTTCCCTTACCGGGTAGGATCCGGCATTTGCGATCTAAATGCAGCATTACTCTCCCATCTCACCCCCTGCTTACCACCCCCACCCCAATCTCACCCCCTGCTCCTCTCATCATCCCCACCCCAATCTCACCCCCTGCTCCTCTCATCATCCCCACACCAATCTCACCCCTGCTCCTCTCATCATCCCCACCCCAATCTCACCCCTGCTCCTCTCATCATCCCCTGCCATCTCACTCCTGCTCCTCTCATCATCCCCACCCCAATCTCACCCCTGCTCCTCTCATCATCCCCTGCCATCTCACCCCTGCTCCTCTCATCATCCCTTGCCGTCTCACTCCTGCTCCTCTCATCATCCCCTGCCGTCTCACTCCTACTCCTCTCATCATCCCCACCCCAATCTCACCCCTGCTCCTCTCATCATCCCCTGCCGTCTCACTCCTGCTCCTCTCATCATCCCCTGCATCTCACTCCTACTCCTCTCATCATCTCCTGCCGTCTCACTCCTACTCCTCTCATCATCCCCTGCGTCTCACTCCTACTCCTCTCATCATCCCCTGCCGTCTCACTCCTGCTCCTCTCATCATCCCCTGCGTCTCACTCCTGCTCTTCTCATCATCCCCTACCGTCTACTCCTGCTCCTCTCACCATCCCCTGCCGTCTCACTCCTACTCCTCTCATCATCCCCTGCGTCTCACTCCTGCTCCTCTCATCATCCCCTGCCGTCTCACTCCTACTCCTCTCATCATCCCCTGCCGTCTCACTCCTACTCCTCTCATCATCCCCTGCCGTCTCACTCCCACTCCTCTCATCATCCCCTGATGTCTCACTCCCGCTCCTCTCATCATCCCCTGCCGTCTCACTCCTGCTCCTCTCATCATCCCCTGCCGTCTCACTCCTGCTCCTCTCATCATCCCCTGCATCTCACTCCTACTCCTCTCATCATCCCCTGCCGTCTCACTCCTGCTCCTCTCATCATCCCCTGCTGTCTCACTCCTACTCCTCTCATCATCCCCTGCCGTCTCACTCCTGCTCCTCTCATCATCCCCTGCCGTCTCACTCCCACTCCTCTCATCATCCCCTGATGTCTCACTCCTGCTCCTCTCATCATCCCCTGCCGTCTCACTCCTGCTCCTCTCATCATCCCCTGATGTCTCACTCCTGCTCCTCTCATCATCCCCTGCCGTCTCACTCCTGCTCCTCTCATCATCCCCTGCCGTCTCACTCCTGCTCCTCTCATCATCCCCTGCCGTCTCACTCCTGCTCCTCTCATCATCCCCTGCCATCTCTCTCCTGCTCCTCTCATCTCCCCTGATGTCTCACTCCTGCTCCTCTCATCATCCCCTGCCGTCTCACTCCTGCTCCTCTCATCATCCCCTGATGTCTCACTCCTGCTCCTCTCATCATCCCCTGCCGTCTCACTCCTGCTCCTCTCATCATCCCCTGCCGTCTCACTCCTGCTCCTCTCATCATCCCCTGCCGTCTCACTCCTGCTCCTCTCATCATCCCCTGCCGTCTCACTCCTGCTCCTCTCATCATCCCCTGCCATCTCTCTCCTGCTCCTCTCATCATCCCCTGCCGTCTCACTCCTGCTCTTCTCATCACCACCTGCTGTGTCACTCCTGCTCCTCTCATCATCCCCTGCGTCTCACTCCTACTCCTCTCATCATCCCCTGCCGTCTCACTCCGGCTCCTCTCATCATCCCCTGCCGTCTCACTCCTACTCCTCTCATCATCCCCTGCCGTCTCCTCTCATCATCCCCTGCCGTCTCACCCCTACTCCTCTCATCATCCCCTGCCGTCTCACTCCTGCTCCTCTCATCATCCCCTGCCGTCTCCTCTCATCATCCCCTGCCGTCTCACTCCTACTCCTCTCATCATCCCCTGCCGTCTCACTCCTACTCCTCTCATCATCCCCTGACGTCTCACTCCTGCTCCTCTCATCATCCCCTACCGTCTACTCCTGCTCCTCTCATCATCCCCTGCCGTCTCACTCCTGCTCCTCTCATCATCCCCTGCCGTCTCACTCCTGCTCCTCTCATCATCCCCTGACTTCTACTCCTGCTTCTCTCATCATCCCCTGACTTCTACTCCTGCTCCTCTCGTCATCCCCTGCCGTCTCACTCCAACTCCTCTCATCATCCCCTGACGTCTCACTCCTGCTCCTCTCATCATCCCCTGCCGACTCACTCCTGCTCCTCTCATCATCCCCTGCCGTCTCACTCCTGCTCCTCTCATTATCCCCTGCTGTCTCACTCCTGCTCCTCTCATCATCCCGTGCCGTCTCACTCCTACTCCTCTCATCATCCCCTGACGTCTGACTCCTGCTCCTCTCATCATCCCCTGACGTCTACTTCTGCTCCTCTCATCATCCCCTACCGTCTACTCCTGCTCCTCTCATCATCCCCTGCCGTCTCACTCCTGCTCCTCTCATCATCCCCTGCCGTCTCACTCCTGCTCCTCTCATCATCCCCTGACTTCTACTCCTGCTTCTCTCATCATCCCCTGACTTCTACTCCTGCTCCTCTCATCATCCCCTGCCGTCTCACTCCAACTCCTCTCATCATCCCCTGACGTCTCACTCCTGCTCCTCTCATCATCCCCTGCCGACTCACTCCTGCTCCTCTCATCATCCCCTGCCGTCTCACTCCTACTCCTCTCATCATCCGCTGCTGTCTCACTCCTGCTCCTCTCATCATCCCGTGCCGTCTCACTCCTACTCCTCTCATCATCCCCTGACGTCTCACTCCTACTCCTCTCATCATCCCCTGACGTCTCACTCCTGCTCCTCTCATCATCCCCTACCGTCTACTCCTGCTCCTCTCATCATCCCCTGCCGTCTCACTCCTGCTCCTCTCATCATCCCCTGCCGTCTCACTCCTGCTCCTCTCATCATCCCCTGACTTCTACTCCTGCTTCTCTCATCATCCCCTGACTTCTACTCCTGCTCCTCTCATCATCCCCTGCCGTCTCACTCCAACTCCTCTCATCATCCCCTGACGTCTCACTCCTGCTCCTCTCATCATCCCCTGCCGACTCACTCCTGCTCCTCTCATCATCCCCTGCCGTCTCACTCCTACTCCTCTCATCATCCCCTGCCGTCTCACTCCTACTCCTCTCATCATCCCCTGCCGTCTCACTCCCACTCCTCTCATCATCCCCTGCTGTCTCACTCCCGCTCCTCTCATCATCCCCTGCTTCTCACTCCTACTCCTCTCATCATCCCCTGCCGTCTCACTCTTGCTCCTCTCATCATCCCCTGCCGTCTCACTCCTACTCCTCTCATCATCCCCTGCCGTCTCACTCCTACTCCTCTCATCATCCCCTGCAGTCTCACTCCCACTCCTCTCATCATCCCCTGATGTCTCACTCCTGCTCCTCTCATCATCCCCTGCCATCTCACTCCTGCTCCTCTCATCATCCCTTGCCGTCTCACTCCTGCTCTTCTCATCATCCCCTGCCGTCTCACTCCTGCTCCTCTCATCATCCCCTGCCGTCTCACTCCTGATCCTCTCATCATCCCCTGCGTCTCACTCCTACTCCTCTTATCATCCCGTGTCTCACTCCTGCTCCTCTCATCATCCCCTGCCATCTCACTCCTGCTCCTCTCATCATCCCCTGCCGTCTCACTCCCTGCTCCTCTCATTATTCCCTGCCGTCTCACTCCTGCTCCTCTCAACATCCCCTGCCGTCTCACTCCTGCTCCTCTAATCATCCCCTGCGTCTCACTCCTACTCCTCTAATCATCCCCTGACGTCTACTCCTGCTCCTCTCATCATCCCCTGCCGTCTCACTCCTACTCCTCTCATCATCCCCTGCCGTCTCACTCCTACTCCTCTCATCATCCCCTGCCGTCTCACTCCTACTCCTCTCATCATCCCCTGCCGTCTCACTCCTGCTCCTCTCATCATCCCCTGCCCTCTCACTCCTGCTCCTCTCATCATCCCCTGCTGTCTCACTCCTGCTCCTCTCATCATCCCCTGCCGTCTCACTCCTACTCCTCTCATCATCCCCTGCGTCTCACTCCTACTCCTCTCATCATCCCCTGCTGTCTCACTCCTGCTCCTCTCATCATCCCCTGCCGTCTCACTCCTGCTCCTCTCATCATCCCCTGCCGTCTCCTCTCATCATCCCCTGCCGTCTCACTCCTGCTCCTCTCATCATCCCCTGACGTCTACTTCTGCTCCTCTCATCATCCCCTGCCGTCTCACTCCTGCTCCTCTTATGATCCCCTGCCGTCTCACTCCTACTCCTCTCATCATCCCCTGACGTCTACTCCTGCTCCCCTCATCATCCCCTGACGTCTCACTCCTACTCCTCTCATCATCCCCTGCCGTCTCACTCCTACTCCTCTCATCATCCCCTGCCGTCTCACTCCTACTCCTCTCATCATCCCCTGCCATCTCACTCCTGCTCCTCTCATCATCCCCTGCCGTCTCACTCCTGCTCTTCTCACCACCCCCTGCTGTCTCACTCCTGCTCCTCTCATCATCCCCTGCCGTCTCACTCCTACTCCTCTCATCATCCCCTGCGTCTCACTCCTACTCCTCTCATGCTGTCTCACTCCTGCTCCTCTCATCATCCCCTGCCGTCTCACTCCTGCTCCTCTCATCATCCCCTTCCGTCTCCTCTCATCATCCCCTGCCGTCTCACTCCTGCTCCTCTCATCATCCCTTGCCGTCTCCTCTCATCATCCCCTGCCGCCTCACTCCTACTCCTCTCATCATCCCCTGCCGTCTCACTCCTACTCCTCTCATCATCCCCTGACGTCTCACTCCTGCTCCTCTCATCGTTCCCTACCGTCTACTCCTGCTCCTCTCATCATCCCCTGCCGTCTCACTCCTGCTCCTCTCATCATCCCCTGCGTCTCACTCCTGCTCCTCTCATCATCCCCTGACGTCTACTCCTGCTCCTCTCATCATCCCGTGCCGTCTCACTCCTACTCCTCTCATCATCCCCTGACGTCTCACTCCAGCTCCTCTCATCATCCCCTGCCGTCTCACTCCTGCTCCTCTCATCATCCCCTGCCGTCTCACTCCTGCTCCTCTCATTATCCCCTGCTGTCTCACTCCTGCTCCTCTCATCATCCCCTACCGTCTCACTCCTACTCCTCTCATCATCCCCTGACGTCTCACTCCTGCTCCTCTCATCATCCCCTGACGTCTACTTCTGCTCCTCTCATCTTCCCCTGCCGTTTCACTCCTGCTCCTCTCATGATCCCCTGCCGTCTCACTCCTACTCCTCTCATCATCCCCTGACGTCTACTCCTGCTACTCTCATCATCCCCTGACGTCTCACTCCTACTCCTCTCATCATCCCCTGCCGTCTCATTCCTGCTCCTCTTATCATCCCCTGCCGTCTCACTTCTGCTCCTCTCATCATCCCCTGTTTCACTCCTGCTCCTCTCATCATCCCCTGCCGTCTCACTCCTGCTCCAATCATCATCCCCTGACGTCTCACTTCTGCTCCTCTAATCATCCCTTGCCGTCTCATTCCTGCTCCTCTCATTATCCCCTGCCGTCTCACTCCCGCTCCTCTCATCATCCCCTGCCGTCTCATTCCTGCTTCTCTCATCATCCCCTGCCGTCTCACTCCTACTCCTCTCATCATCCCCTGATGTCTCACTCCTGCTGCTCTCATCATCCCCTGCCGTCTCACTCCTGCTCCTCTCATCATCCCCTGCCGTCTCACTCCTGCTCCTCTCATCATCCCCTGCCGTCTCACTCCTACTCCTCTCATCATCCCCTGACGTCTCACTCCTGCTCCTCTCATCATCCCCTGACGTCTACTTCTGCTCCTCTCATCTTCCCCTGCCGTTTCACTCCTGCTCCTCTCATGATCCCCTGCCGTCTCACTCCTACTCCTCTCATCATCCCCTGACGTCTACTCCTGCTACTCTCATCATCCCCTGACGTCTCACTCCTACTCCTCTCATCATCCCCTGCCGTCTCATTCCTGCTCCTCTTATCATCCCCTGCCGTCTCACTTCTGCTCCTCTCATCATCCCGTTTCACTCCTGCTCCTCTCATCATCCCCTGCCGTCTCACTCCTGCTCCTATCATCATCCCCTGACGTCTCACTTCTGCTCCTCTAATCATCCCTTGCCGTCTCATTCCTGCTCCTCTCATTATCCCCTGCCGTCTCACTCCCGCTCCTCTCATCATCCCCTGCCGTCTCATTCCTGCTGCTCTCATCATCCCCTGCCGTCTCACTCCTGCTCCTCTCATCATCCCCTGCCGTCTCACTCCTGCTCCTCTCATCATCCCCTGCCGTCTCACTCCTACTCCTCTCATCATCCCCTGCGTCTCACTCCTACTCCTCTCATCATCCCTTGCCGTCTCACTCCTGCTCCTCTCATCATCCCCTGCCGTCTCACTCCTGCTCCTCTCATCATCCCCTGCCGTCTCCTCTCATCATCCCCTGCCGTCTCACTCCTACTCCTCTCATCATCCCCTGCCGTCTCACTCCTGCTCCTCTCATCATCCCCTGCCGTCTCCTCTCATCATCCCCTGCCGTCTCACTCCTACTCCTCTCATCATCCCCTGCCGTCTCACTCCTACTACTCTCATCATCCCCTGACGTCTCACTCCTGCTCCTCTCATCATCCCCTACCGTCTACTCCTGCTCCTCTCATCATCCCCTGCCATCTCACTCCTGCTCCTCTCATCATCCCCTGTCGTCTCACTCCCACTCCTCTCATCATCGCCTGATGTCTCACTCCTACTCCTCTCATCATCCCCTGCCGTCTCACTCCTACTCCTCTCATCATCCCCTGCGTCTCACTCCTGCTCCTCTCATCATCCCCTGCCGTCTCACTCCTACTCCTCTCATCATCCCCTGCCGTCTCACTCCTACTCCTCTCATCATCCCCTGCCGTCTCACTCCTACTCCTCTCATCATCCCCTGCCGTCTCACTCCTAGTCCTCTCATCATCCCCTGCCGTCTCACTCCCACTCCTCTCATCATCCCCTGATGTCTCACTCCCGCTCCTCTCATCATCCCCTGCCGTCTCACTCCTGCTCCTCTCATCATCCCCTGCCGTCTCACTCCTGCTCCTCTCATCATCCCCTGCATCTCACTCCTACTCCTCTCATCATCCCCTGCCGTCTCACTCCTGCACCTCTCATCATCCCCTGCTGTCTCACTCCTACTCCTCTCATCATCCCCTGCCGTCTCACTCATACTCCTCTCATCATCCCCTGCCGTCTGACTCCTGGTCCTCTCATCATCCCCTGACGTCTACTTCTGCTCCTCTCATCATCCCCTGCGTCTCACTCCTACTCCTCTCATCATCCCCTGCCGTCTCACTCCTACTCCTCTCATCATCCCCTGCCGTCTCACTCCTACTCCTCTCATCATCCCCTGCCATCTCACTCCCACTCCTCTCATCATCCCCTGCCATCTCACTCCCACTCCTCTCATCATCCCCTGCTGTCTCACTCCCGCTCCTCTCATCATCCCCTGCTTCTCACTCCTACTCCTCTCATCATCCCCTGCCGTCTCACTCTTGCTCCTCTCATCATCCCCTGCCGTCTCACTCCTACTCCTCTCATCATCCCCTGCCGTCTCACTCCTACTCCTCTCATCATCCCCTGCAGTCTCACTCCCACTCCTCTCATCATCCCCTGATGTCTCACTCCTGCTCCTCTCATCATCCCCTGCCATCTCACTCCTGCTCCTCTCATCATCCCCTGCCGTCTCACTCCTGCTCTTCTCATCATCCCCTGCCGTCTCACTCCTGCTCCTCTCATCATCCCCTGCCGTCTCACTCCTGATCCTCTCATCATCCCCTGCGTTCACTCCTACTCCTCTTATCATCCCGTGTCTCACTCCTGCTCCTCTCATCATCCCCTGCCATCTCACTCCTGCTCCTCTCATCATCCCCTGCCGTCTCACTCCCTGCTCCTCTCATTATTCCCTGCCGTCTCACTCCTGCTCCTCTCAACATCCCCTTCCGTCTCACTCCTGCTCCTCTCATCATCCCCTGCGTCTCACTCCTACTCCTCTCATCATCCCCTGACGTCTACTCCTGCTCCTCTCATCATCCCCTGCCGTCTCACTCCTACTCCTCTCATCATCCCCTGCCGTCTCACTCCTACTCCTCTCATCATCCCCGGCCGTCTCACTCCTACTCCTCTCATCATCCCCTGCCGTCTCACTCCTGCTCCTCTCATCATCCCCTGCCCTCTCACTCCTGCTCCTCTCATCATCCCCTGCTGTCTCACTCCTGCTCCTCTCATCATCCCCTGCCGTCTCACTCCTACTCCTCTCATCATCCCCTGCGTCTCACTCCTACTCCTCTCATCATCCCCTGCTGTCTCACTCCTGCTCCTCTCATCATCCCCTGCCGTCTCACTCCTGCTCCTCTCATCATCCCCTGCCGTCTCCTCTCATCATCCCCTGCCGTCTCACTCCTGCTCCTCTCATCATCCCCTGATGTCTACTTCTGCTCCTCTCATCATCCCCTGCCGTCTCACTCCTGCTCCTCTTATGATCCCCTGCCGTCTCACTCCTACTCCTCTCATCATCCCCTGACGTCTACTCCTGCTCCCCTCATCATCCCCTGACGTCTCACTCCTACTCCTCTCATCATCCCCTGCCGTCTCACTCCTACTCCTCTCATCATCCCCTGCCGTCTCACTCCTACTCCTCTCATCATCCCCTGCCATCTCACTCCTGCTCCTCTCATCATCCCCTGCCGTCTCACTCCTGCTCTTCTCACCACCCCCTGCTGTCTCACTCCTGCTCCTCTCATCATCCCCTGCCGTCTCACTCCTACTCCTCTCATCATCCCCTGCGTCTCACTCCTACTCCTCTCATGCTGTCTCACTCCTGCTCCTCTCATCATCCCCTGCCGTCTCACTCCTGCTCCTCTCATCATCCCCTTCCGTCTCCTCTCATCATCCCCTGCCGTCTCACTCCTGCTCCTCTCATCATCCCTTGCCGTCTCCTCTCATCATCCCCTGCCGCCTCACTCCTACTCCTCTCATCATCCCCTGCCGTCTCACTCCTACTCCTCTCATCATCCCCTGACGTCTCACTCCTGCTCCTCTCATCGTCCCCTACCGTCTACTCCTGCTCCTCTCATCATCCCCTGCCGTCTCACTCCTGGTCCTCTCATCATCCCCTGCGTCTCACTCCTGCTCCTCTCATCATCCCCTGACGTCTACTCCTGCTCCACTCATCATCCCGTGCCGTCTCACTCCTACTCCTCTCATCATCCCCTGACGTCTCACTCCTGCTCCTCTCATCATCCCCTGCCGTCTCACTCCTGCTCCTCTCATCATCCCCTGCCGTCTCACTCCTGCTCCTCTCATTATCCCCTGCTGTCTCACTCCTGCTCCTCTCATCATCCCCTACCGTCTCACTCCTACTCCTCTCATCATCCCCTGACGTCTCACTCCTGCTCCTCTCATCATCCCCTGACGTCTACTTCTGCTCCTCTCATCTTCCCCTGCCGTTTCACTCCTGCTCCTCTCATGATCCCCTGCCGTCTCACTCCTACTCCTCTCATCATCCCCTGACGTCTACTCCTGCTACTCTCATCATCCCCTGACGTCTCACTCCTACTCCTCTCATCATCCCCTGCCGTCTCATTCCTGCTCCTCTTATCATCCCCTGCCGTCTCACTTCTGCTCCTCTCATCATCCCCTGTTTCACTCCTGCTCCTCTCATCATCCCCTGCCGTCTCACTCCTGCTCCTATCATCATCCCCTGACGTCTCACTTCTGCTCCTCTAATCATCCCTTGCCGTCTCATTCCTGCTCCTCTCATTATCCCCTGCAGTCTCACTCCCGCTCCTCTCATCATCCCCTGCCGTCTCATTCCTGCTTCTCTCATCATCCCCTGCCGTCTCACTCCTACTCCTCTCATCATCCCCTGACGTCTCACTCCTGCTGCTCTCATCATCCCCTGCCGTCTCACTCCTGCTCCTCTCATCATCCCCTGCAGTCTCACTCATGCTCCTCTCATCATCCCCTGCCGTCTCACTCCTGCTCCTCTCATCATCCCCTGCCGTCTCACTCCTACTCCTCTCATCATCCCCTGCCGTCTCACTCCTGCTCCTCTTATGATCCCCTGCCGTCTCACTCCTACTCCTCTCATCATCCCCTGACGTCTACTCCTGCTCCCCTCATCATCCCCTGACGTCTCACTCCTACTCCTCTCATCATCCCCTGCCGTCTCACTCCTACTCCTCTCATCATCCCCTGCCGTCTCACTCCTACTCCTCTCATCATCCCCTGCCATCTCACTCCTGCTCCTCTCATCATCCCCTGCCGTCTCACTCCTGCTCTTCTCACCACCCCCTGCTGTCTCACTCCTGCTCCTCTCATCATCCCCTGCCGTCTCACTCCTACTCCTCTCATCATCCCCTGCGTCTCACTCCTACTCCTCTCATGCTGTCTCACTCCTGCTCCTCTCATCATCCCCTGCCGTCTCACTCCTGCTCCTCTCATCATCCCCTTCCGTCTCCTCTCATCATCCCCTGCCGTCTCACTCCTGCTCCTCTCATCATCCCTTGCCGTCTCCTCTCATCATCCCCTGCCGCCTCACTCCTACTCCTCTCATCATCCCCTGCCGTCTCACTCCTACTCCTCTCATCATCCCCTGACGTCTCACTCCTGCTCCTCTCATCGTCCCCTACCGTCTACTCCTGCTCCTCTCATCATCCCCTGCCGTCTCACTCCTGCTCCTCTCATCATCCCCTGCGTCTCACTCCTGCTCCTCTCATCATCCCCTGACGTCTACTCCTGCTCCACTCATCATCCCGTGCCGTCTCACTCCTACTCCTCTCATCATCCCCTGACGTCTCACTCCTGCTCCTCTCATCATCCCCTGCCGTCTCACTCCTGCTCCTCTCATCATCCCCTGCCGTCTCACTCCTGCTCCTCTCATTATCCCCTGCTGTCTCACTCCTGCTCCTCTCATCATCCCCTACCGTCTCACTCCTACTCCTCTCATCATCCCCTGACGTCTCACTCCTGCTCCTCTCATCATCCCCTGACGTCTACTTCTGCTCCTCTCATCTTCCCCTGCCGTTTCACTCCTGCTCCTCTCATGATCCCCTGCCGTCTCACTCCTACTCCTCTCATCATCCCCTGACGTCTACTCCTGCTACTCTCATCATCCCCTGACGTCTCACTCCTACTCCTCTCATCATCCCCTGCCGTCTCATTCCTGCTCCTCTTATCATCCCCTGCCGTCTCACTTCTGCTCCTCTCATCATCCCCTGTTTCACTCCTGCTCCTCTCATCATCCCCTGCCGTCTCACTCCTACTCCTATCATCATCCCCTGACGTCTCACTTCTGCTCCTCTAATCATCCCTTGCCGTCTCATTCCTGCTCCTCTCATTATCCCCTGCCGTCTCACTCCCGCTCCTCTCATCATCCCCTGCCGTCTCATTCCTGCTGCTCTCATCATCCCCTGCCGTCTCACTCCTGCTCCTCTCATCATCCCCTGCCGTCTCACTCCTGCTCCTCTCATCATCCCCTGCCGTCTCACTCCTACTCCTCTCATCATCCCCTGCGTCTCACTCCTACTCCTCTCATCATCCCTTGCCGTCTCACTCCTGCTCCTCTCATCATCCCCTGCCGTCTCACTCCTGCTCCTCTCAGCATCCCCTGCCGTCTCCTCTCATCATCCCCTGCCGTCTCACTCCTACTCCTCTCATCATCCCCTGCCGTCTCACTCCTGCTCCTCTCATCATCCCCTGCCGTCTCCTCTCATCATCCCCTGCCGTCTCACTCCTACTCCTCTCATCATCCCCTGCCGTCTCACTCCTACTCCTCTCATCATCCCCTGCCGTCTCACTCCTAGTCCTCTCATCATCCCCTGCCGTCTCACTCCCACTCCTCTCATCATCCCCTGATGTCTCACTCCCGCTCCTCTCATCATCCCCTGCCGTCTCACTCCTGCTCCTCTCATCATCCCCTGCCGTCTCACTCCTGCTCCTCTCATCATCCCCTGCATCTCACTCCTACTCCTCTCATCATCCCCTGCCGTCTCACTCCTGCACCTCTCATCATCCCCTGCTGTCTCACTCCTACTCCTCTCATCATCCCCTGCCGTCTCACTCATACTCCTCTCATCATCCCCTGCCGTCTGACTCCTGCTCCTCTCATCATCCCCTGACGTCTACTTCTGCTCCTCTCATCATCCCCTGCGTCTCACTCCTACTCCTCTCATCATCCCCTGCCGTCTCACTCCTACTCCTCTCATCATCCCCTGCCGTCTCACTCCTACTCCTCTCATCATCCCCTGCCATCTCACTCCCACTCCTCTCATCATCCCCTGCCATCTCACTCCCACTCCTCTCATCATCCCCTGCTGTCTCACTCCCGCTCCTCTCATCATCCCCTGCTTCTCACTCCTACTCCTCTCATCATCCCCTGCCGTCTCACTCTTGCTCCTCTCATCATCCCCTGCCGTCTCACTCCTACTCCTCTCATCATCCCCTGCCGTCTCACTCCTACTCCTCTCATCATCCCCTGCAGTCTCACTCCCACTCCTCTCATCATCCCCTGATGTCTCACTCCTGCTCCTCTCATCATCCCCTGCCATCTCACTCCTGCTCCTCTCATCATCCCCTGCCGTCTCACTCCTGCTCTTCTCATCATCCCCTGCCGTCTCACTCCTGCTCCTCTCATCATCCCCTGCCGTCTCACTCCTGATCCTCTCATCATCCCCTGCGTCTCACTCCTACTCCTCTTATCATCCCGTGTCTCACTCCTGCTCCTCTCATCATCCCCTGCCATCTCACTCCTGCTCCTCTCATCATCCCCTGCCGTCTCACTCCCTGCTCCTCTCATTATTCCCTGCCGTCTCACTCCTGCTCCTCTCAACATCCCCTTCCGTCTCAATCCTGCTCCTCTCATCATCCCCTGCGTCTCACTCCTACTACTCTCATCATCCCCTGACGTCTACTCCTGCTCCTCTCATCATCCCCTGCCGTCTCACTCCTACTCCTCTCATCATCCCCAGCCGTCTCACTCCTACTCCTCTCATCATCCCCTGCCGTCTCACTCCTACTCCTCTCATCATCCCCTGCCGTCTCACTCCTGCTCCTCTCATCATCCCCTGCCCTCTCACTCCTGCTCCTCTCATCATCCCCTGCTGTCTCACTCCTGCTCCTCTCATCATCCCCTGCCGTCTCACTCCTACTCCTCTCATCATCCCCTGCGTCTCACTCCTACTCCTCTCATCATCCCCTGCTGTCTCACTCCTGCTCCTCTCATCATCCCCTGCCGTCTCACTCCTGCTCCTCTCATCATCCCCTGCCGTCTCCTCTCATCATCCCCTGCCGTCTCACTCCTGCTCCTCTCATCATCCCCTGACGTCTACTTCTGCTCCTCTCATCATCCCCTGCCGTCTCACTCCTGCTCCTCTTATGATCCCCTGCCGTCTCACTCCTACTCCTCTCATCATCCCCTGACGTCTACTCCTGCTCCCCTCATCATCCCCTGACGTCTCACTCCTACTCCTCTCATCATCCCCTGCCGTCTCACTCCTACTCCTCTCATCATCCCCTGCCGTCTCACTCCTACTCCTCTCATCATCCCCTGCCATCTCACTCCTGCTCCTCTCATCATCCCCTGCCGTCTCACTCCTGCTCTTCTCACCACCCCCTGCTGTCTCACTCCTGCTCCTCTCATCATCCCCTGCCGTCTCACTCCTACTCCTCTCATCATCCCCTGCGTCTCACTCCTACTCCTCTCATGCTGTCTCACTCCTGCTCCTCTCATCATCCCCTGCCGTCTCACTCCTGCTCCTCTCATCATCCCCTTCCGTCTCCTCTCATCATCCCCTGCCGTCTCACTCCTGCTCCTCTCATCATCCCTTGCCGTCTCCTCTCATCATCCCCTGCCGCCTCACTCCTACTCCTCTCATCATCCCCTGCCGTCTCACTCCTACTCCTCTCATCATCCCCTGACGTCTCACTCCTGCTCCTCTCATCGTCCCCTACCGTCTACTCCTGCTCCTCTCATCATCCCCTGCCGTCTCACTCCTGGTCCTCTCATCATCCCCTGCGTCTCACTCCTGCTCCTCTCATCATCCCCTGACGTCTACTCCTGCTCCACTCATCATCCCGTGCCGTCTCACTCCTACTCCTCTCATCATCCCCTGACGTCTCACTCCTGCTCCTCTCATCATCCCCTGCCGTCTCACTCCTGCTCCTCTCATCATCCCCTGCCGTCTCACTCCTGCTCCTCTCATTATCCCCTGCTGTCTCACTCCTGCTCCTCTCATCATCCCCTACCGTCTCACTCCTACTCCTCTCATCATCCCCTGACGTCTCACTCCTGCTCCTCTCATCATCCCCTGACGTCTACTTCTGCTCCTCTCATCTTCCCCTGCCGTTTCACTCCTGCTCCTCTCATGATCCCCTGCCGTCTCACTCCTACTCCTCTCATCATCCCCTGACGTCTACTCCTGCTACTCTCATCATCCCCTGACGTCTCACTCCTACTCCTCTCATCATCCCCTGCCGTCTCATTCCTGCTCCTCTTATCATCCCCTGCCGTCTCACTTCTGCTCCTCTCATCATCCCCTGTTTCACTCCTGCTCCTCTCATCATCCCCTGCCGTCTCACTCCTGCTCCTATCATCATCCCCTGACGTCTCACTTCTGCTCCTCTAATCATCCCTTGCCGTCTCATTCCTGCTCCTCTCATTATCCCCTGCAGTCTCACTCCCGCTCCTCTCATCATCCCCTGCCGTCTCATTCCTGCTTCTCTCATCATCCCCTGCCGTCTCACTCCTACTCCTCTCATCATCCCCTGACGTCTCACTCCTGCTGCTCTCATCATCCCCTGCCGTCTCACTCCTGCTCCTCTCATCATCCCCTGCAGTCTCACTCCTGCTCCTCTCATCATCCCCTGCCGTCTCACTCCTGCTCCTCTCATCATCCCCTGCCGTCTCACTCCTACTCCTCTCATCATCCCCTGCCGTCTCACTCCTGCTCCTCTTATGATCCCCTGCCGTCTCACTCCTACTCCTCTCATCATCCCCTGACGTCTACTCCTGCTCCCCTCATCATCCCCTGACGTCTCACTCCTACTCCTCTCATCATCCCCTGCCGTCTCACTCCTACTCCTCTCATCATCCCCTGCCGTCTCACTCCTACTCCTCTCATCATCCCCTGCCATCTCACTCCTGCTCCTCTCATCATCCCCTGCCGTCTCACTCCTGCTCTTCTCACCACCCCCTGCTGTCTCACTCCTGCTCCTCTCATCATCCCCTGCCGTCTCACTCCTACTCCTCTCATCATCCCCTGCGTCTCACTCCTACTCCTCTCATGCTGTCTCACTCCTGCTCCTCTCATCATCCCCTGCCGTCTCACTCCTGCTCCTCTCATCATCCCCTTCCGTCTCCTCTCATCATCCCCTGCCGTCTCACTCCTGCTCCTCTCATCATCCCTTGCCGTCTCCTCTCATCATCCCCTGCCGCCTCACTCCTACTCCTCTCATCATCCCCTGCCGTCTCACTCCTACTCCTCTCATCATCCCCTGACGTCTCACTCTTGCTCCTCTCATCGTTCCCTACCGTCTACTCCTGCTCCTCTCATCATCCCCTGCCGTCTCACTCCTGCTCCTCTCATCATCCCCTGCGTCTCACTCCTGCTCCTCTCATCATCCCCTGACGTCTACTCCTGCTCCTCTCATCATCCCGTGCCGTCTCACTCCTACTCCTCTCATCATCCCCTGACGTCTCACTCCAGCTCCTCTCATCATCCCCTGCCGTCTCACTCCTGCTCCTCTCATCATCCCCTGCCGTCTCACTCCTGCTCCTCTCATTATCCCCTGCTGTCTCACTCCTGCTCCTCTCATCATCCCCTACCGTCTCACTCCTACTCCTCTCATCATCCCCTGACGTCTCACTCCTGCTCCTCTCATCATCCCCTGACGTCTACTTCTGCTCCTCTCATCTTCCCCTGCCGTTTCACTCCTGCTCCTCTCATGATCCCCTGCCGTCTCACTCCTACTCCTCTCATCATCCCCTGACGTCTACTCCTGCTACTCTCATCATCCCCTGACGTCTCACTCCTACTCCTCTCATCATCCCCTGCCGTCTCATTCCTGCTCCTCTTATCATCCCCTGCCGTCTCACTTCTGCTCCTCTCATCATCCCGTTTCACTCCTGCTCCTCTCATCATCCCCTGCCGTCTCACTCCTGCTCCAATCATCATCCCCTGACGTCTCACTTCTGCTCCTCTAATCATCCCTTGCCGTCTCATTCCTGCTCCTCTCATTATCCCCTGCCGTCTCACTCCCGCTCCTCTCATCATCCCCTGCCGTCTCATTCCTGCTTCTCTCATCATCCCCTGCCGTCTCACTCCTACTCCTCTCATCATCCCCTGATGTCTCACTCCTGCTGCTCTCATCATCCCCTGCCGTCTCACTCCTGCTCCTCTCATCATCCCCTGCCGTCTCACTCCTGCTCCTCTCATCATCCCCTGCCGTCTCACTCCTACTCCTCTCATCATCCCCTGACGTCTCACTCCTGCTCCTCTCATCATCCCCTGACGTCTACTTCTGCTCCTCTCATCTTCCCCTGCCGTTTCACTCCTGCTCCTCTCATGATCCCCTGCCGTCTCACTCCTACTCCTCTCATCATCCCCTGACGTCTACTCCTGCTACTCTCATCATCCCCTGACGTCTCACTCCTACTCCTCTCATCATCCCCTGCCGTCTCATTCCTGCTCCTCTTATCATCCCCTGCCGTCTCACTTCTGCTCCTCTCATCATCCCGTTTCACTCCTGCTCCTCTCATCATCCCCTGCCGTCTCACTCCTGCTCCTATCATCATCCCCTGACGTCTCACTTCTGCTCCTCTAATCATCCCTTGCCGTCTCATTCCTGCTCCTCTCATTATCCCCTGCCGTCTCACTCCCGCTCCTCTCATCATCCCCTGCCGTCTCATTCCTGCTGCTCTCATCATCCCCTGCCGTCTCACTCCTGCTCCTCTCATCATCCCCTGCCGTCTCACTCCTGCTCCTCTCATCATCCCCTGCCGTCTCACTCCTACTCCTCTCATCATCCCCTGCGTCTCACTCCTACTCCTCTCATCATCCCTTGCCGTCTCACTCCTGCTCCTCTCATCATCCCCTGCCGTCTCACTCCTGCTCCTCTCATCATCCCCTGCCGTCTCCTCTCATCATCCCCTGCCGTCTCACTCCTACTCCTCTCATCATCCCCTGCCGTCTCACTCCTGCTCCTCTCATCATCCCCTGCCGTCTCCTCTCATCATCCCCTGCCGTCTCACTCCTACTCCTCTCATCATCCCCTGCCGTCTCACTCCTACTACTCTCATCATCCCCTGACGTCTCACTCCTGCTCCTCTCATCATCCCCTACCGTCTACTCCTGCTCCTCTCATCATCCCCTGCCATCTCACTCCTGCTCCTCTCATCATCCCCTGTCGTCTCACTCCCACTCCTCTCATCATCGCCTGATGTCTCACTCCTACTCCTCTCATCATCCCCTGCCGTCTCACTCCTACTCCTCTCATCATCCCCTGCGTCTCACTCCTGCTCCTCTCATCATCCCCTGCCGTCTCACTCCTACTCCTCTCATCATCCCCTGCCGTCTCACTCCTACTCCTCTCATCATCCCCTGCCGTCTCACTCCTACTCCTCTCATCATCCCCTGCCGTCTCACTCCTAGTCCTCTCATCATCCCCTGCCGTCTCACTCCCACTCCTCTCATCATCCCCTGATGTCTCACTCCCGCTCCTCTCATCATCCCCTGCCGTCTCACTCCTGCTCCTCTCATCATCCCCTGCCGTCTCACTCCTGCTCCTCTCATCATCCCCTGCATCTCACTCCTACTCCTCTCATCATCCCCTGCCGTCTCACTCCTGCACCTCTCATCATCCCCTGCTGTCTCACTCCTACTCCTCTCATCATCCCCTGCCGTCTCACTCATACTCCTCTCATCATCCCCTGCCGTCTGACTCCTGCTCCTCTCATCATCCCCTGACGTCTACTTCTGCTCCTCTCATCATCCCCTGCGTCTCACTCCTACTCCTCTCATCATCCCCTGCCGTCTCACTCCTACTCCTCTCATCATCCCCTGCCGTCTCACTCCTACTCCTCTCATCATCCCCTGCCATCTCACTCCCACTCCTCTCATCATCCCCTGCCATCTCACTCCCACTCCTCTCATCATCCCCTGCTGTCTCACTCCCGCTCCTCTCATCATCCCCTGCTTCTCACTCCTACTCCTCTCATCATCCCCTGCCGTCTCACTCTTGCTCCTCTCATCATCCCCTGCCGTCTCACTCCTACTCCTCTCATCATCCCCTGCCGTCTCACTCCTACTCCTCTCATCATCCCCTGCAGTCTCACTCCCACTCCTCTCATCATCCCCTGATGTCTCACTCCTGCTCCTCTCATCATCCCCTGCCATCTCACTCCTGCTCCTCTCATCATCCCCTGCCGTCTCACTCCTGCTCTTCTCATCATCCCCTGCCGTCTCACTCCTGCTCCTCTCATCATCCCCTGCCGTCTCACTCCTGATCCTCTCATCATCCCCTGCGTCTCACTCCTACTCCTCTTATCATCCCGTGTCTCACTCCTGCTCCTCTCATCATCCCCTGCCATCTCACTCCTGCTCCTCTCATCATCCCCTGCCGTCTCACTCCCTGCTCCTCTCATTATTCCCTGCCGTCTCACTCCTGCTCCTCTCAACATCCCCTTCCGTCTCACTCCTGCTCCTCTCATCATCCCCTGCGTCTCACTCCTACTACTCTCATCATCCCCTGACGTCTACTCCTGCTCCTCTCATCATCCCCTGCCGTCTCACTCCTACTCCTCTCATCATCCCCTGCCGTCTCACTCCTACTCCTCTCATCATCCCCTGCCGTCTCACTCCTACTCCTCTCATCATCCCCTGCCGTCTCACTCCTGCTCCTCTCATCATCCCCTGCCCTCTCACTCCTGCTCCTCTCATCATCCCCTGCTGTCTCACTCCTGCTCCTCTCATCATCCCCTGCCGTCTCACTCCTACTCCTCTCATCATCCCCTGCGTCTCACTCCTACTCCTCTCATCATCCCCTGCTGTCTCACTCCTGCTCCTCTCATCATCCCCTGCCGTCTCACTCCTGCTCCTCTCATCATCCCCTGCCGTCTCCTCTCATCATCCCCTGCCGTCTCACTCCTGCTCCTCTCATCATCCCCTGACGTCTACTTCTGCTCCTCTCATCATCCCCTGCCGTCTCACTCCTGCTCCTCTTATGATCCCCTGCCGTCTCACTCCTACTCCTCTCATCATCCCCTGACGTCTACTCCTGCTCCCCTCATCATCCCCTGACGTCTCACTCCTACTCCTCTCATCATCCCCTGCCGTCTCACTCCTACTCCTCTCATCATCCCCTGCCGTCTCACTCCTACTCCTCTCATCATCCCCTGCCATCTCACTCCTGCTCCTCTCATCATCCCCTGCCGTCTCACTCCTGCTCTTCTCACCACCCCCTGCTGTCTCACTCCTGCTCCTCTCATCATCCCCTGCCGTCTCACTCCTACTCCTCTCATCATCCCCTGCGTCTCACTCCTACTCCTCTCATGCTGTCTCACTCCTGCTCCTCTCATCATCCCCTGCCGTCTCACTCCTGCTCCTCTCATCATCCCCTTCCGTCTCCTCTCATCATCCCCTGCCGTCTCACTCCTGCTCCTCTCATCATCCCTTGCCGTCTCCTCTCATCATCCCCTGCCGCCTCACTCCTACTCCTCTCATCATCCCCTGCCGTCTCACTCCTACTCCTCTCATCATCCCCTGACGTCTCACTCCTGCTCCTCTCATCGTCCCCTACCGTCTACTCCTGCTCCTCTCATCATCCCCTGCCGTCTCACTCCTGGTCCTCTCATCATCCCCTGCGTCTCACTCCTGCTCCTCTCATCATCCCCTGACGTCTACTCCTGCTCCACTCATCATCCCGTGCCGTCTCACTCCTACTCCTCTCATCATCCCCTGACGTCTCACTCCTGCTCCTCTCATCATCCCCTGCCGTCTCACTCCTGCTCCTCTCATCATCCCCTGCCGTCTCACTCCTGCTCCTCTCATTATCCCCTGCTGTCTCACTCCTGCTCCTCTCATCATCCCCTACCGTCTCACTCCTACTCCTCTCATCATCCCCTGACGTCTCACTCCTGCTCCTCTCATCATCCCCTGACGTCTACTTCTGCTCCTCTCATCTTCCCCTGCCGTTTCACTCCTGCTCCTCTCATGATCCCCTGCCGTCTCACTCCTACTCCTCTCATCATCCCCTGACGTCTACTCCTGCTACTCTCATCATCCCCTGACGTCTCACTCCTACTCCTCTCATCATCCCCTGCCGTCTCATTCCTGCTCCTCTTATCATCCCCTGCCGTCTCACTTCTGCTCCTCTCATCATCCCCTGTTTCACTCCTGCTCCTCTCATCATCCCCTGCCGTCTCACTCCTGCTCCTATCATCATCCCCTGACGTCTCACTTCTGCTCCTCTAATCATCCCTTGCCGTCTCATTCCTGCTCCTCTCATTATCCCCTGCAGTCTCACTCCCGCTCCTCTCATCATCCCCTGCCGTCTCATTCCTGCTTCTCTCATCATCCCCTGCCGTCTCACTCCTACTCCTCTCATCATCCCCTGACGTCTCACTCCTGCTGCTCTCATCATCCCCTGCCGTCTCACTCCTGCTCCTCTCATCATCCCCTGCAGTCTCACTCCTGCTCCTCTCATCATCCCCTGCCGTCTCACTCCTGCTCCTCTCATCATCCCCTGCCGTCTCACTCCTACTCCTCTCATCATCCCCTGCCGTCTCACTCCTGCTCCTCTTATGATCCCCTGCCGTCTCACTCCTACTCCTCTCATCATCCCCTGACGTCTACTCCTGCTCCCCTCATCATCCCCTGACGTCTCACTCCTACTCCTCTCATCATCCCCTGCCGTCTCACTCCTACTCCTCTCATCATCCCCTGCCGTCTCACTCCTACTCCTCTCATCATCCCCTGCCATCTCACTCCTGCTCCTCTCATCATCCCCTGCCATCTCACTCCTGCTCTTCTCACCACCCCCTGCTGTCTCACTCCTGCTCCTCTCATCATCCCCTGCCGTCTCACTCCTACTCCTCTCATCATCCCCTGCGTCTCACTCCTACTCCTCTCATGCTGTCTCACTCCTGCTCCTCTCATCATCCCCTGCCGTCTCACTCCTGCTCCTCTCATCATCCCCTTCCGTCTCCTCTCATCATCCCCTGCCGTCTCACTCCTGCTCCTCTCATCATCCCTTGCCGTCTCCTCTCATCATCCCCTGCCGCCTCACTCCTACTCCTCTCATCATCCCCTGCCGTCTCACTCCTACTCCTCTCATCATCCCCTGACGTCTCACTCCTGCTCCTCTCATCGTCCCCTACCGTCTACTCCTGCTCCTCTCATCATCCCCTGCCGTCTCACTCCTGCTCCTCTCATCATCCCCTGCGTCTCACTCCTGCTCCTCTCATCATCCCCTGACGTCTACTCTTGCTCCACTCATCATCCCGTGCCGTCTCACTCCTACTCCTCTCATCATCCCCTGACGTCTCACTCCTGCTCCTCTCATCATCCCCTGCCGTCTCACTCCTGCTCCTCTCATCATCCCCTGCCGTCTCACTCCTGCTCCTCTCATTATCCCCTGCTGTCTCACTCCTGCTCCTCTCATCATCCCCTACCGTCTCACTCCTACTCCTCTCATCATCCCCTGACGTCTCACTCCTGCTCCTCTCATCATCCCCTGACGTCTACTTCTGCTCCTCTCATCTTCCCCTGCCGTTTCACTCCTGCTCCTCTCATGATCCCCTGCCGTCTCACTCCTACTCCTCTCATCATCCCCTGACGTCTACTCCTGCTACTCTCATCATCCCCTGACGTCTCACTCCTACTCCTCTCATCATCCCCTGCCGTCTCATTCCTGCTCCTCTTATCATCCCCTGCCGTCTCACTTCTGCTCCTCTCATCATCCCCTGTTTCACTCCTGCTCCTCTCATCATCCCCTGCCGTCTCACTCCTACTCCTATCATCATCCCCTGACGTCTCACTTCTGCTCCTCTAATCATCCCTTGCCGTCTCATTCCTGCTCCTCTCATTATCCCCTGCCGTCTCACTCCCGCTCCTCTCATCATCCCCTGCCGTCTCATTCCTGCTGCTCTCATCATCCCCTGCCGTCTCACTCCTGCTCCTCTCATCATCCCCTGCCGTCTCACTCCTGCTCCTCTCATCATCCCCTGCCGTCTCACTCCTACTCCTCTCATCATCCCCTGCGTCTCACTCCTACTCCTCTCATCATCCCTTGCCGTCTCACTCCTGCTCCTCTCATCATCCCCTGCCGTCTCACTCCTGCTCCTCTCATCATCCCCTGCCGTCTCCTCTCATCATCCCCTGCCGTCTCACTCCTACTCCTCTCATCATCCCCTGCCGTCTCACTCCTGCTCCTCTCATCATCCCCTGCCGTCTCCTCTCATCATCCCCTGCCGTCTCACTCCTACTCCTCTCATCATCCCCTGCCGTCTCACTCCTACTCCTCTCATCATCCCCTGCCGTCTCACTCCTAGTCCTCTCATCATCCCCTGCCGTCTCACTCCCACTCCTCTCATCATCCCCTGATGTCTCACTCCCGCTCCTCTCATCATCCCCTGCCGTCTCACTCCTGCTCCTCTCATCATCCCCTGCCGTCTCACTCCTGCTCCTCTCATCATCCCCTGCATCTCACTCCTACTCCTCTCATCATCCCCTGCCGTCTCACTCCTGCACCTCTCATCATCCCCTGCTGTCTCACTCCTACTCCTCTCATCATCCCCTGCCGTCTCACTCATACTCCTCTCATCATCCCCTGCCGTCTGACTCCTGCTCCTCTCATCATCCCCTGACGTCTACTTCTGCTCCTCTCATCATCCCCTGCGTCTCACTCCTACTCCTCTCATCATCCCCTGCCGTCTCACTCCTACTCCTCTCATCATCCCCTGCCATCTCACTCCCACTCCTCTCATCATCCCCTGCCATCTCACTCCCACTCCTCTCATCATCCCCTGCTGTCTCACTCCCGCTCCTCTCATCATCCCCTGCTTCTCACTCCTACTCCTCTCATCATCCCCTGCCGTCTCACTCTTGCTCCTCTCATCATCCCCTGCCGTCTCACTCCTACTCCTCTCATCATCCCCTGCCGTCTCACTCCTACTCCTCTCATCATCCCCTGCAGTCTCACTCCCACTCCTCTCATCATCCCCTGATGTCTCACTCCTGCTCCTCTCATCATCCCCTGCCATCTCACTCCTGCTCCTCTCATCATCCCCTGCCGTCTCACTCCTGCTCTTCTCATCATCCCCTGCCGTCTCACTCCTGCTCCTCTCATCATCCCCTGCCGTCTCACTCCTGATCCTCTCATCATCCCCTGCGTCTCACTCCTACTCCTCTTATCATCCCGTGTCTCACTCCTGCTCCTCTCATCATCCCCTGCCATCTCACTCCTGCTCCTCTCATCATCCCCTGCCGTCTCACTCCCTGCTCCTCTCATTATTCCCTGCCGTCTCACTCCTGCTCCTCTCAACATCCCCTTCCGTCTCACTCCTGCTCCTCTCATCATCCCCTGCGTCTCACTCCTACTACTCTCATCATCCCCTGACGTCTACTCCTGCTCCTCTCATCATCCCCTGCCGTCTCACTCCTACTCCTCTCATCATCCCCTGCCGTCTCACTCCTACTCCTCTCATCATCCCCTGCCGTCTCACTCCTACTCCTCTCATCATCCCCTGCCGTCTCACTCCTGCTCCTCTCATCATCCCCTGCCCTCTCACTCCTGCTCCTCTCATCATCCCCTGCTGTCTCACTCCTGCTCCTCTCATCATCCCCTGCCGTCTCACTCCTACTCCTCTCATCATCCCCTGCGTCTCACTCCTACTCCTCTCATCATCCCCTGCTGTCTCACTCCTGCTCCTCTCATCATCCCCTGCCGTCTCACTCCTGCTCCTCTCATCATCCCCTGCCGTCTCCTCTCATCATCCCCTGCCGTCTCACTCCTGCTCCTCTCATCATCCCCTGACGTCTACTTCTGCTCCTCTCATCATCCCCTGCCGTCTCACTCCTGCTCCTCTTATGATCCCCTGCCGTCTCACTCCTACTCCTCTCATCATCCCCTGACGTCTACTCCTGCTCCCCTCATCATCCCCTGACGTCTCACTCCTACTCCTCTCATCATCCCCTGCCGTCTCACTCCTACTCCTCTCATCATCCCCTGCCGTCTCACTCCTACTCCTCTCATCATCCCCTGCCATCTCACTCCTGCTCCTCTCATCATCCCCTGCCGTCTCACTCCTGCTCTTCTCACCACCCCCTGCTGTCTCACTCCTGCTCCTCTCATCATCCCCTGCCGTCTCACTCCTACTCCTCTCATCATCCCCTGCGTCTCACTCCTACTCCTCTCATGCTGTCTCACTCCTGCTCCTCTCATCATCCCCTGCCGTCTCACTCCTGCTCCTCTCATCATCCCCTTCCGTCTCCTCTCATCATCCCCTGCCGTCTCACTCCTGCTCCTCTCATCATCCCTTGCCGTCTCCTCTCATCATCCCCTGCCGCCTCACTCCTACTCCTCTCATCATCCCCTGCCGTCTCACTCCTACTCCTCTCATCATCCCCTGACGTCTCACTCCTGCTCCTCTCATCGTCCCCTACCGTCTACTCCTGCTCCTCTCATCATCCCCTGCCGTCTCACTCCTGGTCCTCTCATCATCCCCTGCGTCTCACTCCTGCTCCTCTCATCATCCCCTGACGTCTACTCCTGCTCCACTCATCATCCCGTGCCGTCTCACTCCTACTCCTCTCATCATCCCCTGACGTCTCACTCCTGCTCCTCTCATCATCCCCTGCCGTCTCACTCCTGCTCCTCTCATCATCCCCTGCCGTCTCACTCCTGCTCCTCTCATTATCCCCTGCTGTCTCACTCCTGCTCCTCTCATCATCCCCTACCGTCTCACTCCTACTCCTCTCATCATCCCCTGACGTCTCACTCCTGCTCCTCTCATCATCCCCTGACGTCTACTTCTGCTCCTCTCATCTTCCCCTGCCGTTTCACTCCTGCTCCTCTCATGATCCCCTGCCGTCTCACTCCTACTCCTCTCATCATCCCCTGACGTCTACTCCTGCTACTCTCATCATCCCCTGACGTCTCACTCCTACTCCTCTCATCATCCCCTGCCGTCTCATTCCTGCTCCTCTTATCATCCCCTGCCGTCTCACTTCTGCTCCTCTCATCATCCCCTGTTTCACTCCTGCTCCTCTCATCATCCCCTGCCGTCTCACTCCTGCTCCTATCATCATCCCCTGACGTCTCACTTCTGCTCCTCTAATCATCCCTTGCCGTCTCATTCCTGCTCCTCTCATTATCCCCTGCAGTCTCACTCCCGCTCCTCTCATCATCCCCTGCCGTCTCATTCCTGCTTCTCTCATCATCCCCTGCCGTCTCACTCCTACTCCTCTCATCATCCCCTGACGTCTCACTCCTGCTGCTCTCATCATCCCCTGCCGTCTCACTCCTGCTCCTCTCATCATCCCCTGCAGTCTCACTCCTGCTCCTCTCATCATCCCCTGCCGTCTCACTCCTGCTCCTCTCATCATCCCCTGCCGTCTCACTCCTACTCCTCTCATCATCCCCTGCCGTCTCACTCCTGCTCCTCTTATGATCCCCTGCCGTCTCACTCCTACTCCTCTCATCATCCCCTGACGTCTACTCCTGCTCCCCTCATCATCCCCTGACGTCTCACTCCTACTCCTCTCATCATCCCCTGCCGTCTCACTCCTACTCCTCTCATCATCCCCTGCCGTCTCACTCCTACTCCTCTCATCATCCCCTGCCATCTCACTCCTGCTCCTCTCATCATCCCCTGCCGTCTCACTCCTGCTCTTCTCACCACCCCCTGCTGTCTCACTCCTGCTCCTCTCATCATCCCCTGCCGTCTCACTCCTACTCCTCTCATCATCCCCTGCGTCTCACTCCTACTCCTCTCATGCTGTCTCACTCCTGCTCCTCTCATCATCCCCTGCCGTCTCACTCCTGCTCCTCTCATCATCCCCTTCCGTCTCCTCTCATCATCCCCTGCCGTCTCACTCCTGCTCCTCTCATCATCCCTTGCCGTCTCCTCTCATCATCCCCTGCCGCCTCACTCCTACTCCTCTCATCATCCCCTGCCGTCTCACTCCTACTCCTCTCATCATCCCCTGACGTCTCACTCCTGCTCCTCTCATCGTCCCCTACCGTCTACTCCTGCTCCTCTCATCATCCCCTGCCGTCTCACTCCTGCTCCTCTCATCATCCCCTGCGTCTCACTCCTGCTCCTCTCATCATCCCCTGACGTCTACTCCTGCTCCACTCATCATCCCGTGCCGTCTCACTCCTACTCCTCTCATCATCCCCTGACGTCTCACTCCTGCTCCTCTCATCATCCCCTGCCGTCTCACTCCTGCTCCTCTCATCATCCCCTGCCGTCTCACTCCTGCTCCTCTCATTATCCCCTGCTGTCTCACTCCTGCTCCTCTCATCATCCCCTACCGTCTCACTCCTACTCCTCTCATCATCCCCTGACGTCTCACTCCTGCTCCTCTCATCATCCCCTGACGTCTACTTCTGCTCCTCTCATCTTCCCCTGCCGTTTCACTCCTGCTCCTCTCATGATCCCCTGCCGTCTCACTCCTACTCCTCTCATCATCCCCTGACGTCTACTCCTGCTACTCTCATCATCCCCTGACGTCTCACTCCTACTCCTCTCATCATCCCCTGCCGTCTCATTCCTGCTCCTCTTATCATCCCCTGCCGTCTCACTTCTGCTCCTCTCATCATCCCCTGTTTCACTCCTGCTCCTCTCATCATCCCCTGCCGTCTCACTCCTACTCCTATCATCATCCCCTGACGTCTCACTTCTGCTCCTCTAATCATCCCTTGCCGTCTCATTCCTGCTCCTCTCATTATCCCCTGCCGTCTCACTCCCGCTCCTCTCATCATCCCCTGCCGTCTCATTCCTGCTGCTCTCATCATCCCCTGCCGTCTCACTCCTGCTCCTCTCATCATCCCCTGCCGTCTCACTCCTGCTCCTCTCATCATCCCCTGCCGTCTCACTCCTACTCCTCTCATCATCCCCTGCGTCTCACTCCTACTCCTCTCATCATCCCTTGCCGTCTCACTCCTGCTCCTCTCATCATCCCCTGCCGTCTCACTCCTGCTCCTCTCATCATCCCCTGCCGTCTCCTCTCATCATCCCCTGCCGTCTCACTCCTACTCCTCTCATCATCCCCTGCCGTCTCACTCCTGCTCCTCTCATCATCCCCTGCCGTCTCCTCTCATCATCCCCTGCCGTCTCACTCCTACTCCTCTCATCATCCCCTGCCGTCTCACTCCTACTACTCTCATCATCCCCTGACGTCTCACTCCTGCTCCTCTCATCATCCCCTACCGTCTACTCCTGCTCCTCTCATCATCCCCTGCCATCTCACTCCTGCTCCTCTCATCATCCCCTGTCGTCTCACTCCCACTCCTCTCATCATCGCCTGATGTCTCACTCCTACTCCTCTCATCATCCCCTGCCGTCTCACTCCTACTCCTCTCATCATCCCCTGCGTCTCACTCCTGCTCCTCTCATCATCCCCTGCCGTCTCACTCCTACTCCTCTCATCATCCCCTGCCGTCTCACTCCTAGTCCTCTCATCATCCCCTGCCGTCTCACTCCCACTCCTCTCATCATCCCCTGATGTCTCACTCCCGCTCCTCTCATCATCCCCTGCCGTCTCACTCCTGCTCCTCTCATCATCCCCTGCCGTCTCACTCCTGCTCCTCTCATCATCCCCTGCATCTCACTCCTACTCCTCTCATCATCCCCTGCCGTCTCACTCCTGCACCTCTCATCATCCCCTGCTGTCTCACTCCTACTCCTCTCATCATCCCCTGCCGTCTCACTCATACTCCTCTCATCATCCCCTGCCGTCTGACTCCTGCTCCTCTCATCATCCCCTGACGTCTACTTCTGCTCCTCTCATCATCCCCTGCGTCTCACTCCTACTCCTCTCATCATCCCCTGCCGTCTCACTCCTACTCCTCTCATCATCCCCTGCCGTCTCACTCCTACTCCTCTCATCATCCCCTGCCATCTCACTCCCACTCCTCTCATCATCCCCTGCCATCTCACTCCCACTCCTCTCATCATCCCCTGCTGTCTCACTCCCGCTCCTCTCATCATCCCCTGCTTCTCACTCCTACTCCTCTCATCATCCCCTGCCGTCTCACTCTTGCTCCTCTCATCATCCCCTGCCGTCTCACTCCTACTCCTCTCATCATCCCCTGCCGTCTCACTCCTACTCCTCTCATCATCCCCTGCAGTCTCACTCCCACTCCTCTCATCATCCCCTGATGTCTCACTCCTGCTCCTCTCATCATCCCCTGCCATCTCACTCCTGCTCCTCTCATCATCCCCTGCCATCTCACTCCTGCTCTTCTCATCATCCCCTGCCGTCTCACTCCTGCTCCTCTCATCATCCCCTGCCGTCTCACTCCTGATCCTCTCATCATCCCCTGCGTCTCACTCCTACTCCTCTTATCATCCCGTGTCTCACTCCTGCTCCTCTCATCATCCCCTGCCATCTCACTCCTGCTCCTCTCATCATCCCCTGCCGTCTCACTCCCTGCTCCTCTCATTATTCCCTGCCGTCTCACTCCTGCTCCTCTCAACATCCCCTTCCGTCTCACTCCTGCTCCTCTCATCATCCCCTGCGTCTCACTCCTACTCCTCTCATCATCCCCTGACGTCTACTCCTGCTCCTCTCATCATCCCCTGCCGTCTCACTCCTACTCCTCTCATCATCCCCTGCCGTCTCACTCCTACTCCTCTCATCATCCCCTGCCGTCTCACTCCTACTCCTCTCATCATCCCCTGCCGTCTCACTCCTGCTCCTCTCATCATCCCCTGCCCTCTCACTCCTGCTCCTCTCATCATCCCCTGCTGTCTCACTCCTGCTCCTCTCATCATCCCCTGCCGTCTCACTCCTACTCCTCTCATCATCCCCTGCGTCTCACTCCTACTCCTCTCATCATCCCCTGCTGTCTCACTCCTGCTCCTCTCATCATCCCCTGCCGTCTCACTCCTGCTCCTCTCATCATCCCCTGCCGTCTCCTCTCATCATCCCCTGCCGTCTCACTCCTGCTCCTCTCATCATCCCCTGACGTCTACTTCTGCTCCTCTCATCATCCCCTGCCGTCTCACTCCTGCTCCTCTTATGATCCCCTGCCGTCTCACTCCTACTCCTCTCATCATCCCCTGACGTCTACTCCTGCTCCCCTCATCATCCCCTGACGTCTCACTCCTACTCCTCTCATCATCCCCTGCCGTCTCACTCCTACTCCTCTCATCATCCCCTGCCGTCTCACTCCTACTCCTCTCATCATCCCCTGCCATCTCACTCCTGCTCCTCTCATCATCCCCTGCCGTCTCACTCCTGCTCTTCTCACCACCCCCTGCTGTCTCACTCCTGCTCCTCTCATCATCCCCTGCCGTCTCACTCCTACTCCTCTCATCATCCCCTGCGTCTCACTCCTACTCCTCTCATGCTGTCTCACTCCTGCTCCTCTCATCATCCCCTGCCGTCTCACTCCTGCTCCTCTCATCATCCCCTTCCGTCTCCTCTCATCATCCCCTGCCGTCTCACTCCTGCTCCTCTCATCATCCCTTGCCGTCTCCTCTCATCATCCCCTGCCGCCTCACTCCTACTCCTCTCATCATCCCCTGCCGTCTCACTCCTACTCCTCTCATCATCCCCAGACGTCTCACTCCTGCTCCTCTCATCGTCCCCTACCGTCTACTCCTGCTCCTCTCATCATCCCCTGCCGTCTCACTCCTGCTCCTCTCATCATCCCCTGCGTCTCACTCCTGCTCCTCTCATCATCCCCTGACGTCTACTCCTGCTCCACTCATCATCCCGTGCCGTCTCACTCCTACTCCTCTCATCATCCCCTGACGTCTCACTCCTGCTCCTCTCATCATCCCCTGCCGTCTCACTCCTGCTCCTCTCATCATCCCCTGCCGTCTCACTCCTGCTCCTCTCATTATCCCCTGCTGTCTCACTCCTGCTCCTCTCATCATCCCCTACCGTCTCACTCCTACTCCTCTCATCATCCCCTGACGTCTCACTCCTGCTCCTCTCATCATCCCCTGACGTCTACTTCTGCTCCTCTCATCTTCCCCTGCCGTTTCACTCCTGCTCCTCTCATGATCCCCTGCCGTCTCACTCCTACTCCTCTCATCATCCCCTGACGTCTACTCCTGCTACTCTCATCATCCCCTGACGTCTCACTCCTACTCCTCTCATCATCCCCTGCCGTCTCATTCCTGCTCCTCTTATCATCCCCTGCCGTCTCACTTCTGCTCCTCTCATCATCCCCTGTTTCACTCCTGCTCCTCTCATCATCCCCTGCCGTCTCACTCCTGCTCCTATCATCATCCCCTGACGTCTCACTTCTGCTCCTCTAATCATCCCTTGCCGTCTCATTCCTGCTCCTCTCATTATCCCCTGCAGTCTCACTCCCGCTCCTCTCATCATCCCCTGCCGTCTCATTCCTGCTTCTCTCATCATCCCCTGCCGTCTCACTCCTACTCCTCTCATCATCCCCTGACGTCTCACTCCTGCTGCTCTCATCATCCCCTGCCGTCTCACTCCTGCTCCTCTCATCATCCCCTGCCGTCTCACTCCTGCTCCTCTCATCATCCCCTGCCGTCTCACTCCTGCTCCTCTCATCATCCCCTGCCGTCTCACTCCTACTCCTCTCATCATCCCCTGCCGTCTCACTCCTGCTCCTCTTATGATCCCCTGCCGTCTCACTCCTACTCCTCTCATCATCCCCTGACGTCTACTCCTGCTCCCCTCATCATCCCCTGACGTCTCACTCCTACTCCTCTCATCATCCCCTGCCGTCTCACTCCTACTCCTCTCATCATCCCCTGCCGTCTCACTCCTACTCCTCTCATCATCCCCTGCCATCTCACTCCTGCTCCTCTCATCATCCCCTGCCGTCTCACTCCTGCTCTTCTCACCACCCCCTGCTGTCTCACTCCTGCTCCTCTCATCATCCCCTGCCGTCTCACTCCTACTCCTCTCATCATCCCCTGCGTCTCACTCCTACTCCTCTCATGCTGTCTCACTCCTGCTCCTCTCATCATCCCCTGCCGTCTCACTCCTGCTCCTCTCATCATCCCCTTCCGTCTCCTCTCATCATCCCCTGCCGTCTCACTCCTGCTCCTCTCATCATCCCTTGCCGTCTCCTCTCATCATCCCCTGCCGCCTCACTCCTACTCCTCTCATCATCCCCTGCCGTCTCACTCCTACTCCTCTCATCATCCCCTGACGTCTCACTCCTGCTCCTCTCATCGTCCCCTACCGTCTACTCCTGCTCCTCTCATCATCCCCTGCCGTCTCACTCCTGCTCCTCTCATCATCCCCTGCGTCTCACTCCTGCTCCTCTCATCATCCCCTGACGTCTACTCCTGCTCCACTCATCATCCCGTGCCGTCTCACTCCTACTCCTCTCATCATCCCCTGACGTCTCACTCCTGCTCCTCTCATCATCCCCTGCCGTCTCACTCCTGCTCCTCTCATCATCCCCTGCCGTCTCACTCCTGCTCCTCTCATTATCCCCTGCTGTCTCACTCCTGCTCCTCTCATCATCCCCTACCGTCTCACTCCTACTCCTCTCATCATCCCCTGACGTCTCACTCCTGCTCCTCTCATCATCCCCTGACGTCTACTTCTGCTCCTCTCATCTTCCCCTGCCGTTTCACTCCTGCTCCTCTCATGATCCCCTGCCGTCTCACTCCTACTCCTCTCATCATCCCCTGACGTCTACTCCTGCTACTCTCATCATCCCCTGACGTCTCACTCCTACTCCTCTCATCATCCCCTGCCGTCTCATTCCTGCTCCTCTTATCATCCCCTGCCGTCTCACTTCTGCTCCTCTCATCATCCCCTGTTTCACTCCTGCTCCTCTCATCATCCCCTGCCGTCTCACTCCTGCTCCTATCATCATCCCCTGACGTCTCACTTCTGCTCCTCTAATCATCCCTTGCCGTCTCATTCCTGCTCCTCTCATTATCCCCTGCCGTCTCACTCCCGCTCCTCTCATCATCCCCTGCCGTCTCATTCCTGCTTCTCTCATCATCCCCTGCCGTCTCACTCCTACTCCTCTCATCATCCCCTGACGTCTCACTCCTGCTGCTCTCATCATCCCCTGCCGTCTCACTCCTGCTCCTCTCATCATCCCCTGCCGTCTCACTCCTGCTCCTCTCATCATCCCCTGCCGTCTCACTCCTACTCCTCTCATCATCCCCTGACGTCTCACTCCTGCTCCTCTCATCATCCCCTGACGTCTACTTCTGCTCCTCTCATCTTCCCCTGCCGTTTCACTCCTGCTCCTCTCATGATCCCCTGCCGTCTCACTCCTACTCCTCTCATCATCCCCTGACGTCTACTCCTGCTACTCTCATCATCCCCTGACGTCTCACTCCTACTCCTCTCATCATCCCCTGCCGTCTCATTCCTGCTCCTCTTATCATCCCCTGCCGTCTCACTTCTGCTCCTCTCATCATCCCCTGTTTCACTCCTGCTCCTCTCATCATCCCCTGCCGTCTCACTCCTGCTCCTATCATCATCCCCTGACGTCTCACTTCTGCTCCTCTAATCATCCCTTGCCGTCTCATTCCTGCTCCTCTCATTATCCCCTGCCGTCTCACTCCCGCTCCTCTCATCATCCCCTGCCGTCTCATTCCTGCTTCTCTCATCATCCCCTGCCGTCTCACTCCTACTCCTCTCATCATCCCCTGACGTCTCACTCCTGCTGCTCTCATCATCCCCTGCCGTCTCACTCCTGCTCCTCTCATCATCCCCTGCCGTCTCACTCCTGCTCCTCTCATCATCCCCTGCCGTCTCACTCCTACTCCTCTCATCATCCCCTGCGTCTCACTCCTACTCCTCTCATCATCCCTTGCCGTCTCACTCCTGCTCCTCTCATCATCCCCTGCCGTCTCACTCCTGCTCCTCTCATCATCCCCTGCCGTCTCCTCTCATCATCCCCTGCCGTCTCACTCCTACTCCTCTCATCATCCCCTGCCGTCTCACTCCTGCTCCTCTCATCATCCCCTGCCGTCTCCTCTCATCATCCCCTGACGTCTCACTCCTACTCCTCTCATCATCCCCTGCCGTCTCACTCCTACTACTCTCATCATCCCCTGACGTCTCACTCCTGCTCCTCTCATCATCCCCTACCGTCTACTCCTGCTCCTCTCATCATCCCCTGCCATCTCACTCCTGCTCCTCTCATCATCCCCTGTCGTCTCACTCCCACTCCTCTCATCATCGCCTGATGTCTCACTCCTACTCCTCTCATCATCCCCTGCCGTCTCACTCCTACTCCTCTCATCATCCCCTGCGTCTCACTCCTGCTCCTCTCATCATCCCCTGCCGTCTCACTCCTACTCCTCTCATCATCCCCTGCCGTCTCACTCCTAGTCCTCTCATCATCCCCTGCCGTCTCACTCCCACTCCTCTCATCATCCCCTGATGTCTCACTCCCGCTCCTCTCATCATCCCCTGCCGTCTCACTCCTGCTCCTCTCATCATCCCCTGCCGTCTCACTCCTGCTCCTCTCATCATCCCCTGCATCTCACTCCTACTCCTCTCATCATCCCCTGCCGTCTCACTCCTGCACCTCTCATCATCCCCTGCTGTCTCACTCCTACTCCTCTCATCATCCCCTGCCGTCTCACTCATACTCCTCTCATCATCCCCTGCCGTCTCACTCCTACTCCTCTCATCATCCCCTGCCGTCTCACTCCTACTCCTCTCATCATCCCCTGCCGTCTCACTCCTACTCCTCTCATCATCCCCTGCCGTCTCACTCCTGCTCCTCTCATCATCCCCTGCCGTCTCACTCCTGCTCCTCTCATCATCCCCTGCCGTCTCCTCTCATCATCCCCTGCCGTCTCACTCCTACTCCTCTCATCATCCCCTGCCGTCTCACTCCTGCTCCTCTCATCATCCCCTGCCGTCTCCTCTCATCATCCCCTGCCGTCTCACTCCTACTCCTCTCATCATCCCCTGCCGTCTCACTCCTACTCCTCTCATCATCCCCTGACGTCTCACTCCTGCTCCTCTCATCATCCCCTACCGTCTAGTCCTACTCCTCTCATCATCCCCTGCCGTCTCACTCCTGCTCCTCTCATCATCCCCTGACGTCTAGTCCTGCTCCTCTCATCATCCCCTGCCGTCTCACTCCTACTCCTCTCATCATCCCCTGACGTCTCACTCCTGCTCCTCTCATCATCCCCTGCCGTCTCACTCCTGCTCCTCTCATCATCCCCTGCCGTCTCACTCCTGCTCCTCTCATTATCCCCTGCTGTCCCACTCCTGCTCCTCTCATCATCCCGTGCCGTCTCACTCCTACTCCTCTCATCATCCCCTGACGTCTGACTCCTGCTCCTCTTATCATCCCCTGACGTCTACTTCTGCTCCTCTCATCATCCCCTGCCGTCTCACTCCTACTCCTCTCATCATCCCCTGACGTCTCACTCCTGCTCCTCTCATCATCCCCTGCCGTCTCACTCCTGCTCCTCTCATCATCCCCTGCTGTCTCACTCCTGCTCCTCTCATCATCCCGTGCCGTCTCACTCCTACTCCTCTCATCATCCCCTGACGTCTGACTCCTGCTCCTCTCATCATCCCCTGCTGTCTCACTCCCGCTCCTCTCATCATCCCCTGCATCTCACTCCTACTCCTCTCATCATCCCCTGCCGTCTCACTCCTGCTCCTCTCATCATCCCCTGCCGTCTCATTCCTACTCCTCTCATCATCCCCTGCCGTCTCACTCCTACTCCTCTCATCATCCCCTGCCGTCTCACTCCCACTCCTCTCATCATCCCCTGATGTCTCTCTCCTGCTCCTCTCATCATCCCCTGCCATCTGACTCCTGCTCCTCTCATCATCCCCTGCCGTCTCACTCCTGCTCTTCTCATCATCCCCTGCCGTCTCACTCCTGCTCCTCTCATCATCCCCTACCGTCTCACTCCTGCTCCTCTCATCATCCCCTGCGTCTCACTCCTACTCCTCTCATCATCCCCTGCATCTCACTCCTACTCCTCTCATCATCCTCTGCGTCTCACTCCTGCTCCTCTCATCATCCCCTGCCGTCTCACTACTGCTCTTCTCATCACCCCCTGCCGTCTCACTCCTACTCCTCTCATCATCCCCTGCGTCTCACTCCTACTCCTCTCATCATCCCCTGCCGTCTCACTCCTACTCCTCTCATCATCCCCTGCCATCTCACTCCTGCTCCTCTCATCATCCCCTGCCGTCTCACTCCGTGCTCCTCTCATTATCCCCTGCCGTCTCACTCCTGCTCCTCTCAACATCCCCTGCCGTCTCACTCCTGCTCCTCTCATCATCCCCTGCGTCTCACTCCTACTCCTCTCATCATCACCTGACGTCTACTCCTGCTCCTCCCATCATCCCCTGCCGTCTCACTCCTACTCCTCTCATCATCCCTGCCGTCTCACTCCTGCTCCTCTCATCATCCCCTGCCATCTCACTCCTGCTCCTCTCATCATCCCCTGCCGTCTCACTCCTGCTCTTCTCATCACCCCCTGCCGTCTCACTCCTGCTCCTCTCATCATCCCCTGCCGTCTCACTCCTACTCCTCTCATCATCCCCTGCGTCTCACTCCTACTCCTCTCATCATCCCCTGCCGTCTCACTCCTGCTCCTCTCATCATCCCCTGCCGTCTCACTCCTACTCCTCTCATCATCCCCTGCCGTCTCACTCCTACTCCTCTCATCATCCCCTGCCGTCTCACTCCTACTCCTCTCATCATCCCCTGCCGTCTCACTCCCACTCCTCTCATCATCCCCTGATGTCTCACTCCCGCTCCTCTCATCATCCCCTGCCATTTCACTCCTGCTCCTCTCATCATCAGCTGCCGTCTCACTCCTGCTCTTCTCATCATCCCCTGCCGTCTCACTCCTGCTCCTCTCATCATCCCCTACCGTCTCACTCCTGCTCCTCTCATCATCCCCTGCGTCTCACTCCTACTCCTCTCATCATCCCCTGCATCTCACTCCTACTCCTCTCATCATCCTCTGCGTCTCACTCCTGCTCCTCTCATCATCCCCTGCCGTCTCACTCCTGCTCTTCTCATCACCCCCTGCTGTCTCACTCCTGCTCCTCTCATCATCCCCTGCCGCCTCACTCCTACTCCTCTCATCATCCCCTGCAGTCTCACTCCTACTCCTCTCATCATCCCCTGCGTCTCACTCCTACTCCTCTCATCATCCCCTGCCGTCTCACTCCTACTCCTCTCATCATCCCCTGCCATCTCACTCCTGCTCCTCTCATCATCCCCTGTCGTCTCACTCCGTGCTCCTCTCATTATCCCCTGCCGTCTCACTCCTGCTCCTCTCAACATCCCCTGCCATTTCACTCCTGCTCCTCTCATCATCCCCTGCGTCTCACTCCTACTCCTCTCATCATCCCCTGACGTCTACTCCTGCTTCTCTCATCATCCCCTGCCATCTCACTCCTACTCCTCTCATCGTCCCCTGCCGTCCCACTCCTACTCCTCTCATCATCCCCTGCCGTCTCACTCCGTGCTCCTCTCATCATCCCCTGCCATCTCACTCCTGCTCCTCTCATCATCCCCTGCCGTCTCACTCCGTGCTCCTCTCATTATCCCCTGCCGTCTCACTCCTGCTCCTCTCAACATCCCCTGCCGTCTCACTCCTGCTCCTCTCATCATCCCCTGCGTCTCACTCCTATTCCTCTCATCATCCCCTGACGTCTACTCCTGCTCCTCTCATCATCCCCTGCCGTCTCACTCCTACTCCTCTCATCATCCCCTGCCGTCCCACTCCTACTCCTCTCATCATCCCCTGCCGTCTCACTCCTACTCCTCTCATCAACCTCTGCCGTCTCACTCCTGCTTGTCACGAACCGGTCTCTCACCTTTGCGGGTTCTGGGGTTCATCCGTTGTCAGTGCGGTTGCTCGCGGTGCTGTGTGCCCGTGTGGGGACGCGGCGTGATCAATGGCACAGGTGATGCAGAGTCTGGGAACTGTGAGTGCGGGGACCAAATGGCCTAAGGCACTGCAGTGTGTCTGCTGTATAGGAGGTGGCCATGTTGGAGACCAAATAGCTAATACTGAGCACTTGTGAAAACACCTGTGGGCAGGTGTAAGCCAATCCCGTGCTTGTGCTGCCTTTAAGTAGGCTGGGATTATGTTACTCTGGGCCAGTGCTTTGTTGTATCAACGCTGTGCTCTAGCTCTGAGCTCTCTCTGTGCATTCCTGAGTGATTCCCGTGGTCCAGATATCGCCTCCGTTCCCAGAGGTCCGTCTGCAGCCTTCACTGCTGAAAGATCAACCGGCTCTCCGCTGTGCTGTCAGTTAATTGCTCACCTACTGGAAACAGTTGAATTCCCAGAGTCTTGCATGAGGTTACCTTGTCGGCCTACCATTCAAAGTTTGGAGGATTCCATTTCCCTCAGCTGTTCATTTGTTCAACTCTGCATTTAACCCATTCATCACCTTGTCTTCTACTACAGTTTCACAGTGATCTCCGGAACCCGCAAGTAACCCAATTCAGTACTTTTATTTGCTATGTTGTCATAACAAGGATAATGCTTCACAGTCTCTCAGTTAACTCTCAAAACTCCATTGCAAAGCCTTACAGTTATTTCTTCATGTCAGCATTATCCAGTTAATCACATTTTGCAGTTCAGCATCAAAGCTTGTTTATATTTGCTATGTTGTCATAACAAGGATAATTCTTCACAGTCTCTCAGTTAACTCTCAAAACTCCATTGCAAATCCTTACAGTTATTTCTTCATGTCAGCATTATCCAGTTAATCACATTTTGCAGTTCAGCATCAAAGCTTGTTTATATTTGCTATGTTGTCATAACAAGGATAATTCTTCACAGTCTCTCAGTTAACTCTCAAAACTCCATTGCAAATCCTTACAGTTATTTCTTCATGTCAGCATTATCCAGTTAATCACATTCTGCAGTTCAGCATCAAAGCTTGTTTATATTTGGACAATTCAACATTTATTCATCAGCTTGTTTTTGCATACAGTACCATGAACATTTCTTTTATTTGTCTTTGAGATTTATCCTGCATATTATTTCTGCCATTCCTGCAATACTTCAGTATAAGATGATGATTAACAACTTGTCAGTTAACTCTTTACTGAATTGTTATTTTGAATAAATATACGAAACAGAACTTTCTTTGTCCTCCCTGCTTTCCTCATACCCCAGCACCTACACCTGTGGTTGGTCCCGGGTTAACGGATTCACAAAAACACCCGGACCTGACAGTAAGCACTGGCCACATGGATCCGTCAAGTGACCAATTCGCAGGAGGCGGTGCTACGTCAGATATCCTTTCCCGTCTGGAAAACCAGGAGTCTATACAGACACAAATAGTGCAGTTTATGCAAACTATGGCAGACCGTTTAGAGACTCTTCATACGGCTATTAAAACGTCCCAAGTCCAGATTCCAACCCCGGATGTCCCAGTTACCACTACAGCTTCTCCTGTGACGCTGCCTACGTCCCGCTTGCAGTTACCCTCTCCGAGTAAGTTTGACGGAACTCCAAAACTTTGCAGAGGATTCCTGAATCAATGCGAGATCCAGTTTGAACTGATGTCTGCCAGTTTCCCATCAGCTCGTTCTAAGGTTGCATATATTATTGCCCTCCTCTCCGGTCAGGCTCTGGAGTGGGCATCACCATTATGGGAGAGAGGTGATCCTATCCTCTCTAATTACAAAGAGTTCGTATCTTCCTTCCGGAGAATCTTTGACGAACCAGGCAGGACTACCTCAGCATCCTTGGAGATTCTCCGTCTACGTCAAGGTTTACGTCCTGTCAGTCAATATATTATTCAGTTTTGCACGTTGTCTTCAGAGTTAAACTGGAATGAGGAGGCCCTGATCGCCGCGTTTTGGAATGGACTTTCAGAAAGAATCAAGGATGATTTAACTATCCGGGATGTGCCAATTAAACTGGATGAATTGATTTCTCTCTGTAACAAACTTGATCTATGTTACAGGGAGCGATGTTTAGAGAAATCCAGGGCAGAGCGATCCAGTCCACGTGATCATCCTAGACCTCGACAAGATTCTTCATCACAGTCTCCAGTAATGACTGAAGAACCTATGCAGATTGGGCGCTCTCGCCTCACAGAGGAGGAACGACTTCGTCGTCGACAGGGTAACCTCTGCATGTACTGTGGGTCCTCCGAACATTTAGTTAAATTCTGCAAACTCCGACCGGGAGACTCTCGCCTCCTAGCTTATTCAAGAGAGGTTAAGCTAGGAGTTACTTTAGAATCACGTTCTGGGAAAGAGCCAACCTTGTCTATTCAATTAGAAGTTCCAAGTTCTACAGTGAAAGTTTCAGCCCTCCTGGATTCCGGGGCAGCCAAGAACTTCATCTCCTCAGCCTTTGTCATACGGTCTAAAGTTCAAACCATGCCCCTGGAAGCAGCAGTTGCTGTTACAGCAGTGGATGGAAGTCGAATTCCAGATGGTATAATTACTCATCGAACCGTATGTCTCAAGATGAAAGTTGGTGAGCTCCATTCCGAATACCTCTCCTTCTACGTGATTCCCAAAGCCTCTCAAGATGTGATACTTGGTTTACCTTGGCTGCAGAAACATAATCCTCAACTCAATTGGCAAACCATGGAAGTCCTTTCGTGGGGTAAATCTTGTACCAAGGACTGTTTAGCCTCAATTGTACCTCTTCGGTCAATTAGCCTTTCCGATCTACCTCCGGTGTATCAATCCCTTGCGGATGTTTCCAGTAAGCAAGCAGCAGACTCTCTACCTCCTCATCGTGAATGGGACTGCCCAGTCGTCCTGGTTCCGGGCAAGACCCCTCCTAGGGGACAAATTCATCCGCTATCCATCCCAGAGACGCGAGCTATCCGGGATTGGTCCACTCCTACAACTCTCAAGGGGATTCAGCGATTTCTTGGCTTTGCTAATTTCTATAGGAGATTCATTAAGAATTATTCTACGTTAGCTGCTCCTATCACAGCCCTAACTCGCAAGGGAGCAAATCCTACGAACTGGTCTTCTGAAGCAATCAAAGCCTTCTCTGATTTAAAGCAAGCCTTTGTGTCAGCCCCCATTCTTCGACAGCCTGATTTGAATCGTCCCTTTCTACTAGAGGTGCATGCATCTACAGAAGCAGTAGGAGCTGTGTTGTCACAAGTCTTTGAAGATAAAAAGGTCCATCCCTGCGGATATTTCTCCCGTAAGTTCCTCCCGGCAGAACGTAATTATGCAATCGGTGAGCAAGAGTTACTTGCCATCAAGTTGGCATTTGAGGAGTGGAGATACCTTCTAGAAGGAGTTCAACATCGCATTACAGTTTATACTGATCATAAGAATCTTCTGTATCTGCAGTCAGCTCAGTGTTTGAATCCACGACAAGCTCGATGGGCGCTTTTCTTCTCACGATTTGATTTCAAACTCACCTATCGTCCAGGGTCTCAGAACAAAAAGGCAGATGCCCTTTCCCGGTCCTTTGCTTCTTCTGAATTAAATGATGCTACCACTAATCAAGCCATTGTGAATCCTACGTCCTTTTTAATGACTCGAACCTCTCCAGTTCCTCCGCCTGGCAAGACCTTTGTCGCCACAAGTCTTCGAAAACGGCTGCTTACCTGGGCTCACTCCTCTTCCTTCATGGGTCATCCTGGGATTCTAAAGACTCTCAAATTTATTCAACAGTCTTATTGGTGGCCACGTCTCAAAGCCGATGTCCAAGAGTTTATAGCAGCATGTCCTAAATGTGCCCAACATAAGAGTCCAAGAGGTTCTCCACCAGAGTTTCATCCATTGCCAGCCCTAGAGGTTCCAGCGGCAGATCAAGAGCTTCAACGTCTATCTAGCATCTGGAGTTGTGTACGTAAGTCCTTGGTCAAAACTTCCGCTCGTTATAAATCTTTTGCAGATTGAAAACGTAAAGCTGTACCGAATTACAAAGTGGGAGACCAAGTTTGGATTTCTACGCGCAATCTCAAGTTCAAAGTTCCTTCTAAGAAATTTGCTCCCAAGTTTATTGGTCCATTTCCCATTGTAAAGGTACTCAACCCTGTATCATACAAAGTCAAGTTGCCACCGTCTTTGAGAATTCCTAACGCCTTTCATACATCTTTACTGAAGCCTTTGATTCTCAATAAGTTCCGTATTACCCAGTCCAAATCTCCTAAAGTTCACTCTTTGCAGAATGAGGAATTTGAAGTTAAAGAGATTGTGGACTCACGTTCCCGATATGGACGTTTAGTTTCTGGTCGACTGGAAGGGTTACGGTCCGGAGGAGAGATCCTGGGTTTTCTCTGAAGATGTTCATGCTCCAAGACTGGTACAGAAATACTTCTCCAAAAATCCTGACAAGGTTCAAAGGTGTTCGGAGACCACCCGTAGAAGAGGGGGTACTGTCACGAACCGGTCTCTCACCTTTGCGGGTTCTGGGGTTCATCCGTTGTCAGTGCGGTTGCTCGCGGTGCTGTGTGCCCGTGTGGGGACGCGGCGTGATCAATGGCACAGGTGATGCAGAGTCTGGGAACTGTGAGTGCGGGGACCAAATGGCCTAAGGCACTGCAGTGTGTCTGCTGTATAGGAGGTGGCCATGTTGGAGACCAAATAGCTAATACTGAGCACTTGTGAAAACACCTGTGGGCAGGTGTAAGCCAATCCCGTGCTTGTGCTGCCTTTAAGTAGGCTGGGATTATGTTACTCTGGGCCAGTGCTTTGTTGTATCAACGCTGTGCTCTAGCTCTGAGCTCTCTCCGTGCATTCCTGTGTGATTCCCGTGGTCCAGATATCGCCTCCGTTCCCAGAGGTCCGTCTGCAGCCTTCACTGCTGAAAGATCCACCGGCTCTCCGCTGTGCTGTCAGTTAATTGCTCACCTACTGGAAACAGTTGAATTCCCAGAGTCTTGCATGAGGTTACCTTGTCGGCCTACCATTCAAAGTTTGGAGGATTCCATTTCCCTCAGCTGTTCATTTGTTCAACTCTGCATTTAACCCATTCATCACCTTGTCTTCTACTACAGTTTCACAGTGATCTCCGGAACCCGCAAGTAACCCAATTCAGTACTTTTATTTGCTATGTTGTCATAACAAGGATAATTCTTCACAGTCTCTCAGTTAACTCTCAAAACTCCATTGCAAATCCTTACAGTTATTTCTTCATGTCAGCATTATCCAGTTAATCACATTTTGCAGTTCAGCATCAAAGCTTGTTTATATTTGCTATGTTGTCATAACAAGGATAATTCTTCACAGTCTCTCAGTTAACTCTCAAAACTCCATTGCAAATCCTTAGTTATTTCTTCATGTCAGCATTATCCAGTTAATCACATTTTGCAGTTCAGCATCAAAGCTTGTTTATATTTGCTATGTTGTCATAACAAGGATAATTCTTCACAGTCTCTCAGTTAACTCTCAAAACTCCATTGCAAATCCTTACAGTTATTTCTTCATGTCAGCATTATCCAGTTAATCACATTCTGCAGTTCAGCATCAAAGCTTGTTTATATTTGGACAATTCAACATTTATTCATCAGCTTGTTTTTGCATACAGTACCATGAACATTTCTTTTATTTGTCTTTGAGATTTATCCTGCATATTATTTCTGCCATTCCTGCAATACTTCAGTATAAGATGATGATTAACAACTTGTCAGTTAACTCTTTACTGAATTGTTATTTTGAATAAATATACGAAACAGAACTTTCTTTGTCCTCCCTGCTTTCCTCATACCCCAGCACCTACACCTGTGGTTGGTCCCGGGTTAACGGATTCACAAAAACACCCGGACCTGACACTGCTCCTCTCATCATCCCCTGCCATCTCACTCCTGCTCCTCTCATCATCCCCTGCCGTCTCACTCCTGCTCTTCTCATCACCCCCTGCTGTCTCACTCCTGCTCCTCTCATCATCCCCTGCCGTCTCACTCCTACTCCTCTCATCATCCCCTGCGTCTCACTCCTACTCCTCTCATCATCCCCTGCCGTCTCACTCCTACTCCTCTCATCATCCCCTGCGTCTCACTCCTACTCCTCTCATCATCCCCTGCTGTCTCACTCCTGCTCCTCTCATCATCCCCTGCCGTCTCCTCTCATCATCCCCTGCCGTCTCACTCCTACTCCTCTCATCATCCCCTGCCGTCTCACTCCTGCTCCTCTCATCATCCCCTGCCGTCTCCTCTTATCATCCCCTGCCGTCTCACTCCTGCTCCTCTCATCATCCCCTGCCGTCTCCTCTTATCATCCCCTGCCGTCTCACTCCTGCTCCTCTCATCATCCCCTGCCGTCTCACTCCTACTCCTCTCATCATCCCCTGCATCTCACTCCTACTCCTCTCATCATCCCCTGCGTCTCACTCCTGCTCCTCTCATCATCCCCTGCCATCTCACTCCTGCTCCTCTCATCATCCCCTGCCGTCTCACTCCTGCTCCTCTCATCATCCCCTGCTGTCTCACTCCTGCTCCTCTCATCATCCCGTGCCGTCTCACTCCTACTCCTCTCTCATCATCCCCTGACGTCTGACTCCTGCTCCTCTCATCATCCCCTGCCGTCTCACTCCTGCTCTTCTCATCATCCCCTGCCGTCTCACTCCTGCTCCTCTCATCATCCCCTGCCGTCTCACTCCTGCTCCTCTCATCATCCCCTGCGTCTCACTCCTACTCCTCTCATCATCCCCTGCGTCTCACTCCTGCTCCTCTCATCATCCCCTGCCATCTCACTCCTGCTCCTCTCATCATCCCCTGCCGTCTCACTCCCTGCTCCTCTCATTATCCCCTGCCGTCTCACTCCTGCTCCTCTCAACATGCCCTGCCGTCTCACTCCTGCTCCTCTCATCATCCCCTGCGTCTCACTCCTACTCCTCTCATCATCCCCTGACGTCTACTCCTGCTCCTCTCATCACCCCTGCCGTCTCACTCCTACTCCTCTCATCATCCCCTGCCGTCCCACTCCTACTCCTCTCATCATCCCCTGCCGTCTCACTCCTACTCCTCTCATCATCCCCTGCCGTCTCACTCCTGCTCCTCTCATCATCCCCTGCCATCTCACTCCTGCTCCTCTCATCATCCCCTGCCGTCTCACTCCTGCTCCTCTCATCATCCCCTGCCGTCTCACTCCTACTCCTCTCATCATCCCCTGCGTCTCACTCCTACTCCTCTCATCATCCCCTGCCGTCTCACTCCTGCTCCTCTCATCGTCCCCTGCCGTCTCACTCCTACTCCTCTCATCATCCCCTGCCGTCTCACTCCTACTCCTCTCATCATCCCCTGCCGTCTCACTCCTGCTCCTCTCATCATCCCCTGCCGTCTCCTCTCATCATCCCCTGCCGCCTCACTCCTACTCCTCTCATCATCCCCTGCCGTCTCACTCCTGCTCCTCTCATCATCCCCTGCCGTCTCCTCTCATCATCCCCTGCCGCCTCACTCCTACTCCTCTCATCATCCCCTGCGTCTCACTCCTACTCCTCTCATCATCCCCTGCCGTCTCACTCCTGCTCCTCTCATCATCCCCTGCGTCTCACTCCTGCTCCTCTCATCATCCCCTGACGTCTACTCCTGCTCCTCTCATCATCCCCTGCCGTCTCACTCCTACTCCTCTCATCATCCCCTGCCGTCTCACTCCTGCTCCTTTCATCATCCCCTGCCGTCTCCTCTCATCATCCCCTGCCGCCTCACTCCTACTCCTCTCATCATCCCCTACCGTCTACTTTTGCTCCTCTCATCATCCCCTGCCGTCTCACTCCTGCTCCTCTCATCATCCCCTGCGTCTCACTCCTGCTCCTCTCATCATCCCCTGACGTCTACTCCTGCTCCTCTCATCATCCCCTGCCGTCTCACTCCTACTCCTCTCATCATCCCCTGCCGTCTCACTTCTGCTCCTCTCATCATCCCCTGCCGTCTCACTCCTACTCCTCTCATCATTCCCTGCCGTCTCACTCCTACTCCTCTCATCATCCCCTGCCGTCTCACTCCCACTCCTCTCATCATCCCCTGATGTCTCACTCCTGCTCCTCTCATCATCCCCTGCCATCTCACTCCTGCTCCTCTCATCATCCCCTGCCGTCTCACTCCTGCTCTTCTCATCATCCCCTGCCGTCTCACTCCTGCTCCTCTCATCATACCCTGCCGTCTCACTCCTGCTCCTCTCATCATCCCCTGCGTCTCACTCCTACTCCTCTCATCATCCCCTGCATCTCACTCCTACTCCTCTCATCATCCCCTGCGTCTCACTCCTGCTCCTCTCATCATCCCCTGCCATCTCACTCCTGCTCCTCTCATCATCCCCTGCCGTCTCACTCCTTGCTCCTCTCATTATCCCCTGCCGTCTCTCTCCTGCTCCTCTCAACATCCCCTGCCGTCTCACTCCTGCTCCTCTCATCATCCCCTGCGTCTCACTCCTACTCCTCTCATCATCCCATGACGTCTACTCCTGCTCCTCTCATAATCCCCTGCCGTCTCACTCCTACTCCTCTCATCATCCCCTGACGTCTCACTCCTGCTCCTCTCATCATCCCCTGACGTCTACTTCTGCTCCTCTCATCATCCCCTGCCGTCTCACTCCTGCTCCTCTCATGATCCCCTGCCGTCTCACTCCTACTCCTCTCATCATCCCCTGACGTCTCACTCCTGCTCCTCTCATCATCCCCTGACGTCTACTCCTGCTCCTCTCATCATCCCCTGCCGTCTCACTCCTACTCCTCTCATCATCCCCTGACGTCTACTCCTGCTCCTCTTATCATCCCCTGACGTCTCACTCCTACTCCTCTCATTATCCCCTGCCGTCTCATTCCTGCTCCTCTTATCATCCCCTGCCGTCTCACTCCTGCTCCTCTCATCATCCCCTGATGTTTCACTCCTGCTCCTCTCATCATCCCCTGCCGTCTCACTCCTGCTCCTAACATCATCCCCTGACGTCTCACTTCTGCTCCTCTAATCATCCCTTGCCGTCTAACTCCTGCTCCTCTCATTATCCCCTGCTGTCTCACGCCCGCTCCTCTCATCATCCCCTGCCGTCTCATTCCTGCTTCTCTCATCATCCCCTGCCGTCTCACTCCTACTCCTCTCATCATCCCCTGACGTCTCACTCCTGCTGCTCTCATCATCCCCTGCCATCTCACTCCTACTCCTCTCATCATCCCCTGCCGTCTCACTCCTTACTCCTCTCATCATCCCCTGCCGTCTCACTCCTGCTCCTCTCATCATCCCCTGCTATCTCACTCCTGCTCCTCTCATCATCCCCTGCCGTCTCACTCCTGCTCTTCTCATCACCCCCTGCTGTCTCACTCCTGCTCCTCTCATCATCCCCTGCGTCTCACTCCTCCTCTCATCATCCCCTGCCGTCTCACTCCTGCTGTTATGATTCCAGTACTTCTGACCAGAGGAGATCTTACGACAATGGCCAGAGTACTGGAAGGGAATGCTGGTTACGGGAGCAGGAAAGCCTAGTTTCCCCTGGCGCCCTAACTCTATTGTCTCACCCTTGCTATCGGAAATCCCTTGCGAGACTACGGTTTCTTGAGCCCCTGGCAGCCACGTTTGAAAGGCGGATTATGTCTGCCCAACTCCGGTGCCCCCCGGTGTTAGTGAGAGACAAAGGGAAATCCGAGACAGGATGATGACAAGAGGACCTCTGACTACAACAGGCCAAGGGCAACAAGCTAACTAACCAAACCAGAAGTATGCGCGGAAAAACCGCCAGATAAAGGACAACCAAAATCCACTAATCCGTGACTCCTACCCAGCACCGCTGGATACCAGAGTGGATCTGTGGGAGCGGAATCCTCCGCAAAAGCTCCGAAACACAAATAATAAATAATAAGTAATAAAGCGGCCAAGCCGCAACACACGGCTATGCCGTGACTCACGAACACCACTGGATGTATAACGGTGCTCAGTCAGGACTCTAGGAACAGATGACGACTTCCGAGTGCAGAATAACTGAGGACAGGAACAACCGGATACAGCAGGACTGGACACACTCTCAGCAACAGATACAGCATGCAGGAAGCTGCTTAGTCAGACACTGCTCAGGGACTGGCAGGAACCAGGTCAGACTTCAAGCAGACTGAAAACCAAGAAATATCACCAGCGTCTGTGAATTGCAGTCAGCCAGCATATAACAGAGAGGCCTAATTAATAATCCCATGCAGCTGCCCTGTTGCATGATTCCAACTGACAAGATGCAATTAGCAGCCAGGTGAGGCTGAACACATGGGAACAAGCTGCAATTACACAGACTCACCAGCGGCAGCAGACAAGAGTATACTAAAACAGAGCAACAGGAAATCCTGGCATGCAAGACAACTTAGTACACATAAAATAGGAATGAACCACTACCTGTGGTTCATAACAGTACCCCCCCCCCCTTGAGGAGGGGTCAAAAAAACAAACCAAAATTCAGACTATCCAGAACAAGGGATAAAAAAAAAAAAAACCTGACACACTGGTCTAACAGACAAGGAAACAAAAACAAGCTGTAGCAACAACTTGTAACAGTGCCTTCCCCCTAACGGTGGCCACAGGACAAGGAGAAAAAAAAAATCTTTTTTTTTTTTTTTTTAATCAAGGCAAGAGTCAAAAAATAATTTATTTTTCTTCTTCTTCTTTTTACAAAGCTCTTTAGGTCTGACCAAGGTAATTCCCCAAACATTGTCTGAACTGATGGTACCACCCAGCAAGGCTGCGTTCAGATCAGAGACAGGTTTCTTACCCTTGGGAGCTGAACTTTCTGGCAAAGTACTATTATTAGAAGAAGAAGTCAGAAAAGCACCTCCTGCAGTCAAAACAACAGGCTGAGACTCTTGTGCTGAGTTTATAGTATTTGGTGGACTCTCAGCAGACAAGACGGCTGACCTAGAGGAACCTGAACCAATTTCTTGGAACCATATCTTTTAATAATTACATCACTGAATGCTGGGGGATCCTGAAGAATGGGATCTTCAGCTTTCATTAAGCTGGTCGCCCACTCAAAAGGCTCTCTTCTAAAAGAAGAAATCAGATAGAGCACAAGGTTCTCTGAAGTGATGCCCAGAAATGGTTTATACAACATAATAATGTAATAGTGTTTGTAAAGCGCCAGAAATTGGGATAAGTCCCCATCAAAGATTATGGATGTTGAGATATCAGAGTCAGGATCTGTTTCCTTCTCATCTGACTGACTGGAGTGCTTTGCTAGGACCTGGTAACTATTGACCTTACTCGAAGCTGAGACTCTCTGAACCCCACCCGGAGCAGTGACTTTCTGAACCCCACCCGGGGCAGTGACTTTCTGAACCCCACCCGGGGCAGTGGCCTCCGGGAACCCCGCTGGGGCAGTGGCCTCCGGGAACCCCGCTGGGGCAGTGGCCTCCGGGAACCCCGCTGGGGCAGTGGCCTCCGGGAACCCCGCTGGGGTCAGCACCTCGGATTCTTTTACTGGGACCGGGACGTTGGCCTCCCTGACTGGGATCGGGCCATCGGCCTCCCTCTCTGAGTCGATAATTATCGAAAGTTCTCCCGGGACTATGACTTCCGGGACTTTTGCTGAAGTAATAACGTTCAGATCCTCCACTAATGCTATGCTTCTTAAGTTCTCTCTTGGGGAAGCGACTTCTAGACCCTTCTTTGGGGCTGCGTCTCTCGAGACCCCACTTGGGGATATTACTTCAAAGATCCCTTCTGGGGTTTTGCTTCTCGAGTTCCCTTCAAAAACTAAGGTTTTAGAGACCCTTTCTAGGGTTGCGCTCTTCAAGTCCCTACCTGGGGTAACAGCTTCTGAGACCCCTTCTGGTATGGACACCTGAACTACAATATTTGAGGTCCCTCTATAAGCTTGGGCATCGGGTACCGCACCAGCACTCTGGGCATCGGGTACCGCACCAGCACTCTGGGCATCGGGTACCGCACCAGCACTCTGGGCATCGGGTACCGCACCAGCACTCTGGGCATCGGGTACCACACCAGCACTCTGGGCATCGGGTACCACTCCAGCACTCTGGGCATCAGGTACCACTCCAGCACTCTGGGCATTGGGTACCACTCCAGCACTCTGGGCATCGGGTACCACTCCAGCACTCTGGGCATCGGGTACCACTCCAGCACTCTGGGCATCGGGCACCACTCCAGGAACCTGGGCATCGGGCACCACTCCAGGAACCTGGGCATCGGGCACCACTCCAGGAACCTGGGCATCGGGCACCACTCCAGGGGCTTGCAACTCCGCTTCCACAGGAACCTCAAGAGAGGAGAGAAACATTCTCTTTTGATTCCTGAATCTATAATGGGGCTCCCTTGCCCAAGGACCCCAATTATAGGACAGAGAGTTTTTTTGTGTGGGTTGTGTGACAAGTACCTCTGCCACAGTAGAGACAGGAGTAGGTCTTGTATCCTGACTCAACTTGGCCAGAAGGCAAGACTCGTCACCACACTTTGGCTTGCGCAACTCACAGGTCTGCAGATAGTGGCCTAAACCCCCACAATATAGGCACAAGTTTAAGTTTCTGCGACGCAGACGCTCCTCTTCTGAGAGCCTGGGCCGCAGCAAACTTTTAAACCTTTTCTCTTCAATTAAACCAGAGGATTCTCTTGTCACCATACTGTGAAAAAGAGTTTCTTTAGAGATAGATGTACTCTCAATGACTTCTGGCAAGATGAGCAAGATTTTAGTCAGAAGGTTTTGCAATTGCTTTAGGGATTGCTGCAAAACTTCTACTCGCTCTGGTCTCAAAGCACTGAATGCAGAGTTCAGGGCTGCGAGAGATGCCTGCAGGGCTTGCATAGTAGGCATGGGAGGATTTAAGACTAGACAAGGCAAGACTGGACAAGGCAAGACGAGACAAGGCAAGACTAGACAAGGCAAGACTAGACAAGGCAAGACTAGACAAGGCAAGACTAAACTAGGCAAGACTAAACTAGGCAAGACTAAACTAGGCAAGACTAAATTTTGCTAAACAAAACAAGACTTCTTTAAACAGCGGACTGGATTCTAAACAGCGGACTGGATTCTAAACAGCGGACTGGATTCTAAACAGCGGACTGGATTCTAAACACCGGATTGGATTCTGCACACTGAATTCTAGACAGGACTGGATTCTAGACTAGACACTGGACTGGGCCAAAAAAGAAAAAAAAAAGTTTTATTTCTTTTTTGTGGTATGGCTGGTGATAATGTTATGATTCCAGTACTTCTGACCAGAGGAGATCTTACGACAATGGCCAGAGTACTGGAAGGGAATGCTGGTTACGGGAGCAGGAAAGCCTAGTTGCCCCTGGCGCCCTAACTCTATTGTCTCACCCTTGCTATCGGAAATCCCTTGCGAGACTATGGTTTCTTGAGCCCCTGGCAGCCACGTTTGAAAGGCTGATTATGTCTGCCCAACTCCGGTGCCCCCCGGTCTTAGTGAGAGACAAAGGGAAATCCGAGACAGGATGATGACAAGAGGACCTCTGACTACAACAGGCCAAGGGCAACAAGCTAACTAACCAAACCAGAAGTATGCGCGGAAAAACCGCCAGATAAAGGACAACCAAAATCCACTAATCCGTGACTCCTACCCAGCACCGCTGGATACCAGAGTGGATCTGTGGGAGCGGAATCCTCCGCAAAAGCTCAGAAACACAAATAATACATAATAAGTAATAAAGCGGCCAAGCCGCAACACACGGCTATGCCGTGACTCACGAACACCACTGGATGTATAACGGTGCTCAGTCAGGACTCTAGGAACAGATGACGACTTCCGAGTGCAGAATAACTGAGGACAGGAACGACCGGATACAGCAGGACTGGACACACTCTCAGCAACAGATACAGCATGCAGGAAGCTGCTTAGTCAGACACTGCTATACAGGAGCTCAGGGACTGGCAGGAACCAGGTCAGACTTCAAGCAGACTGAAAACCAAGAAATATCACCAGCGTCTGTGAATTGCAGTGTCAAAGTCAGAAAAATATCTCTATGCACACTGCCATATTTGCACCGCATACAGGTCCGTGCTGCGCATGCGTACGCTCTCCCGTACGTGCGCATACTCACAGTCGCGGGCACCCGCAGGCGCACGGTATGCGTATTTACGGTAGAGTTTATGTGATCGTAGCGTGCGACTCAATCGTTACATATTTTCACTATATAATGTATTTTGTAGATCATGGTCCCTTTGATAGATTGTGAAAGTTTAGTTAATATAGCATGTTCCTGGACAGAGAGATCCCTCTTTGTATTGTACGGAGGGTCTAACAGGGGTCATACAGTGGTGTTTAGTACCCATCGGAAGAGTATTTAATTAGCAATATTCCGGTGTTGGTTTGGAGCGGATTAATCGCTCGTGCGAATAGTTATGGACATAAGAAGTTTATGTCCATTTACTATTATTTGCTCTTACTTAGCCATGCGGCGGGAAACCCAGTATCCCACCCACCTGAACAGTTGGAAGTAGCCACAGCCCACCTGCATGAATCAACCTATGACCTTTTGTTATAATGCGAAGCCGAATTCCTGTGTCCAATGAACAATGAGATTGTAGGGACCATTGAATTGTATTGTGTGTGGGGCATAAATAGACAGGCCGACCATATCCAGTTCACTCTCTTCAACGGTTCTCATTGCTGATAATCGGGAGCTGGATATCGAGGCGCATGCGATCGTTTCCCCTTGTGCGTAAGTGTTTCTCCGCAATCATATTGATCTTCTTGTTATTCTGAGCCATCTCTCTCTCTCTCTCTTCTCCTCTTTCTCTCTTATTTTCCCTTTAAACGTAATTGTATTGTATTGTGTTTCCTGTGTAGTTATCTGGTTAGGTAGTCTATGTTATATTGTAGTGTATGATTTGTATTTGTATTAATTCTTTTGCAAGTATATCATTCATAATATATATATATTAGGCGTTGGACCCTGAGCACGGTATCTGTGTATTTCTTATAGTGTTAAGTATTCTCAGAGCGTCGGTGACGCTCGAACAGCTTTAGAGGTAATAAGGTTATACTGTGTTGCATTTACACTCTATCATTACACTAAGGTTTTACTGCACAATACACTGTTTATGGTTTAGATACAAAGGTTTAACATTGTGAGCGTCAGCGCCGCTGGTGATCTCCTCGTGGTCCCGAGCGTCCGCTACGCTATAGCGAATCATTACGTTAGTCGGCAGCCAATAGCGTGCCTGTCTGTGATCTCTTGGCCGTGAGCGAACGTGACGCTTGAGCGTCTCGACCACGGCTAAGCGATTGGTACGCAACGTGCGTACCCTTATGGTACTTCTTACGTAAATAGCGTACTGTGTTCTTAGACCTCATAAAGGGTATTATATACGATAAATATTTAGCTTTATCAATTGGGGGCTCATCCGGTCCTTCACATATCTCTGCTAGGTAATATCAGCAGACATTATCCATCAGCAAAGGGCGGGAGGTTATATTCCTCGTAGTGCTGACGGGATAAGCGTCTGTTTCACTTAGTAAAGGGTGCTGAAGGAATCCGGGACCGGAGGTAAGAACAAAACGATAGTCTTTTTTTTAAAACTGTTTATTTTTCTGTCTTGCGTACACACGCACGCACATATATATATCTGCATTTCTTTTTCATTTGTGTATTTTCGTATATCACTCTCCTGTTTGCCAGTTTTATAGTTGATAAACGTGCTAAGAGAGATTTGCCGCTATTTCATAGTTTAAGAGTAAAGGTAATATAGTTAAAGTGTAGACAAACACACAGTTTTGCCTGGGAGATAAGGCGAAGTCAGTGTGGTGCGCGGTAGATGATCAGGGATCATCTACATTGATAAACGTGTTAGTTGTGTTACGGTGGATCTTTGCTTTGCGTACACGTGTCTCTAACAAAGGACTGAGACTTGCATACGCAACCCAAAGGCCGACGCACGCAGCGTATATTACGCAACGGAGCGTCCGTGTACGCCCACGTAACTCAAATTACAAGTTGATTTTTAACAGGAGATAAATAGCGCAAGGAGGTAAATAGCGCAAGGAGGTAAATAGCGCAAGGAGATAAATAGCGCAAGGAGGTAAATAGCGCAAGGCGGTAAATAGCGCAACAGGCGATAAATAACGCAAATCTATTTTGGGTGTCCGAAATTTAAATTAACAGATCCTTCTCCTAATTTGTAACACATCTGGTCTAAAGAGAAATTTCTGCGCAGAAATAGAAATAGAAACAAAAGTGTACATGTGGTGAGTGAGTGTTTTTACATACATTTATACAATTTTGAGGTTGAACCAAAAGAAATCATCGAGTTCTCGTGAGGTACATACGTGTAAGTGACATGCACGGTGGCTAGGGAGGCATCCCTGGTTAAACATACAAAATTGAGCATTAGAGTGTAGCAGACCAGGAGGTCATACTGTAGCAGACCAGGAGGTCAGACCAGAAGGTCATAACAGACCAGGAGGTCAAGGTACAGCAGACAAGGAAGTCATATAGAGTCCAGAGGCACAACACCAAAAAAAAGGGTTGGTGCAACACCCATATAGGCCATACAAGCTCTTGCTGAAGGAATTCGCAGCCGCAATTTTCGATTCCGTTGGTCTTTCCGTACATAAGATTAGTTGCTTATGTGCTGAACGATTGTACCGCACGTAATTGTGTACATTAGTTAGTAATCTGACCTAGTACCATTAGAGTAAAGGGGTCACAAACGCTATTTGTACATTCTGACGTGATTTGTGTAATTTTTTATTTTTCAAAAAGGGAAGTTCGCTGGTCACTCAGGAATTATCCAACAACCTCACCTTTACTGGAAAGGGTTAATGCTCTGCGGATCACACTCACATGTTCCAGTAAACAAAGGTTAATAGGTGCCCTGGGTCGAGTACGCCAGCACCATATCGGTGTGATCAGGTCGTATTGGTCGGCGTGGGCGAGTGAGTGAGGTGCTCGGTAAACTTCACCGCCTACCTATCGTGAATATCTTGGTTTTTTGTAAGGTTTCGTAACACCTGCAAATTATGGGGGCCAGTTGTTCAGGAAGGGGGCGATCAACCTCGGTTCGGGTTGATTATAGAAACCGACCAATAGGGTCGGCAAGGTACGTAATGTGTGAAAAGTACGGGTCACACACACAAGTTTTATGTGATGAATGGGAAAGAATGACTGTACATGATGGGGAGAAGTTCCCAAATATAGGCAGCTTTAGCCCAAAAGTGCTAACGAATTTAAGGAGGAGGATAGGTCTCATTGAACCAACAAAGAGACGAATCAAACATTATGATTATTTGCAGTTATGGCAACAGGAAAGTGAATTACAAAGAGATTTAATTGACTTATCTGACTCTTATCTTGAGAGGAGAGACATGGCAATGGAGAGGATTGTGGTTGCGGAGAAAAGCACAAGGTTGAACAATAAAAACGCTCTTAGCAACTGTAGTATAGATGATAAGAATAAGTGTAATAAATGTAGCAATGATAATTGTAATACTGTTGAATGTACAACTATTAACCTGTGCAAGTCGCACCCCATGTTAAACTTCCCTCAGGATTACCTGCAAGAAAGTGAGCCCAGAACGATGTCGGCACCTCTTCCAACAACCATCACACAAGACATCCAGGTGGACGCGACCAAATCGGTAAAGGCAATAATCGAACCCCCTAACGGAGGGTCAGGTGAGGTCGTGTCCACAGGTACGTACAATGTTTTATATCACGCACAAACAGATGTACCACATATTGTAAGACCAACACAAGATGATGTAGTTGAGTTTGATCCGGTCGGGGTGATTGCAGTCCCCAATGGGAAGACTGACGATCAGGGAATCATTCCCGTCAAGGACAGTGCAATGCGCAGTCTCTGGTCCCGGACCGAATTGAGATCAATTATGTCTGAATTTCCTGATCCTAGGAAAAATCTAGTAGCCTGTCAAAGATTTGTTAAAGAACTAGGAAACTCCACAGAACCCACCAACAAAGAGTGGCGAGCAGTGCTGAGGACATGTTTGCCCTCCAGTGTTGACCCTGAAAAATTAATTACTGATTGTAAATTAGACACGAAGGCACCTTGGCCCTCATTCCGAGTTGTACGCTCGTTCTTTTTCATCGCATCGCAGTGAAAATCCGCTTAGTACGTATGCGCAATGTTCGCACTGCGACTGCGCCAAGTAACTTTACTATGAAGAAAGTAATTTTACTCACGGCTTTTTCATCGCTCCGGCGATCGTAATGTGATTGACAGAAAATGGGTGTTACTGGGCGGAAACACGGCGTTTTAGGGGCGTGTGGCTGAAAACGCTACCGTTTCCGGAAAAACGCAGGAGTGGCCGGAGAAACGGTGGGAGTGCCTGGGCGAACGCTGGGTGTGTTTGTGACGTCAACCAGGAACGACAAGCACTGAACTGATCGCACAGGCAGAGTAAGTCTGAAGCTACTCTAAAACTGCTACGAGGTTTGTGATCGCAATTATGCGAATACTTCGGTCGCACTTTTAAGATGCTAAGATACACTCCCAGTAGGCGGCGGCTTAGCGTGTGTAACTCTGCTACATTCGCATTGCGACCGATCAACTCGGAATGAGGGCCCTTGTACGGAGGAACACAATCAGGAATGTATTAGGCAGATCAACCAACAGTTAGAAGTATATTTCCCAGCCATTGTCGAGTGGAACAAAATCTTCTCCATAAGACAAAACGAAGGGGAAAGTATTTCTAATTATTTCAATCGAGCACTGCAAATAATGGCTAGAAACACTGGGATCACAGATATCAAGACAAATGCACAACATAAAGGAATAGCGGTTAAAGTATTAATAAATGGTTTAAAGGATGAATTAAGTACAAGGGTACAGACCACCAACCCAGACTGGAGAGATATCTCGGTGGCCGCATTAAGAGAGGCCGTCATTAATCATGATCAGAATATCACCAGATACAGAGAGTCACTAAGTAACAAGTTAATGGCAACAAGTATACAGGCCCTAACCACAAGACCACTCCAACAAAAGCCCCACACCACCGCGAAAAATTCAAATATGGAAGTCTGTTATAATTGCCTGAAGGAAGGTCATTATGCAAGAGATTGCAGGCCTAGAAGCACACACAAGGTATATACACCCCCTAGACAACAACATAACCATGATATCCAAGGAAGCAGGGAAGTACAGGGAAAGCGGTTGATGGTGATGAACATCCAAGCGTTTGAGGAGGCATCAAATCAGCCAAGACCCCATTTCATTGACACTTGGAGGAAGCCCAGGGTTTGTTATCATTGTAGAAGAGAAGGGCATTATGCCAGCAACTGCAACAACCCACATAAAGTCAGACCCCCTAGACATGAAAATGAGCATGAATATGACACACCAAATTACAATCAGGGATCACATAGGAAGAATTTTGAGCCACACCCATGATATGTAGTCAAGAAGGGTGATCATACGACTGATGGTAAGCCTGAGGTAACGGTTAATAAATTGGGAGGTCATTCCCTGAAGACACAGGAATGACCAGGTGAAACGTTGTAAATGTATTTGTGAAAATGTTTTTTTTCTCTCACTCTCTCCCCTTCTCTGACGATTATTAGTAAAGACTCAAACGTTGCATATCCGCTTGGTCTTTGCAGAAGTCTACCAAACCCCAGCATGACCTATCCGCATCAATGTATTCTGGCCAGATACAGACAGTGGAATATGGAGGTGCTGGTGGGGAGGGACTGCGCAAGGAAACCAACAGACATGTGGATATGACAGCCTGATGATCTGGCAATGTTTTAAAATGTTTGAAAAATGTTTTTTTCTCTTTTCCTATTGATGGTTATTGTTGATTTAAGTAATATACACATGCATATAAATTGTTCTCTCTCTCTTTTGTTTTTTTGTTTCCTCTCTCTTCTCACTCATGTTTTCATGTTTTAAAGCTGGTATGTCACACATCAGTTAGACAAATGGTAATGCAAGATTTTTGCTCCTTACAGAGAGATCGCTGATTTGGAAGGAATATTGCATTATCGGAATGTTCGTTTGGAAGACTGAAAGACAGCACCTTTGAGATGACAGCGGAACAAGAAGAACAACAAGACTAGAGAACTTATTATCGTAACAAGTCTCTCTCCCCCCTCAAACTGATTTCCTGTACCCCATTACAAATTTCTTCTTTTCTCCTCCTGTAAGATGGACTTGCCCCAAGAGACTGTGATATGGATTTTCCTGGTGACCATGATGTTGACCAGAGCAGTCTGTTTCGGTGAGAGTATCAGTGAGGTCGAGAAAGGATCAGGAAAGGTCCTGATGATAAAGATGGAGGTGTAAATTTCCAATAGCAACCCAATCACCAAGCAAAGGCGAGTACCGGAAACGATCTAGCAGCCATGTTATCTGTAAACATTTTTCTTTTAAGGATTGTTAGCTGAAGAAAACTGTATCTGTAAGCTCTGTAACAATGTCATTAAGGATGGGTGCATTAAGAAATGCCAATCCAGTTTTAATATCCATATGGACCGGCATCCATTGAGTGACTATCACTCCTTAGTGGGTAGTGTGTTAAATCAAATAGATTGTTGGGTATGCTCTCAAGTGCCTCAAGGTCATAGCAAATCAGGGCTAGTACCATTTCCTTTAACGGTAGGGGAGGTACTTGAGTTAAGTGGTGGGAGACCGGTGGACAGGAGGTTTAATATCTCCAGCCCTCCTAGTTTGAAGCTCCACCAATACCATGTGGATAGGTCCCTATTATGTTTTAACATTACCAACCCCCGAAAGCCGGGAAATTGGGAAGTGTCATGGAGTAACAAACCATGACCTTTTCATATAGAGCAGATAGAATGCCGACAGATACAGAACTTATACGCCACATAGCCAGTAGAGGAAAATCTTTCCGATATAGGTATACCCTAGGAAGTAGGATTACGAGAGTTGGAGAGGTATCACCAGGATACTGCGCACATATCGTACAAACTGATACGTGTACTAAACAGATGGGAGAATTAGGGGTAGGAGATTTCACATGGAGGATGTGTAATATGGTTATGTCTTACTCCGTCCCACATGTTCTCCCCGATTATGCATATTTCATATGCGGGAGGAAGGCGTATAAGTGGCTTGCCCCAAACTCTGAAGGATTGTGTTATATTGGAAAAGTACTGCCTGAAGTAATGACTGTATCACATGACAAAATGAAAGACATACACCGTGGTGCCCAAGCTCCTTATACTCATACCCATTACGAGCACATTGTTAAAAGGCAACTGACAGAAAGTACAGAGCATCCGGCCTCTGATCTGATCCATGAATCCACCGGGATTCAGGTTCTGCTTGCGTTAGATTTCACTCGCACCGCTCGAGGAGTGATGAACTATAGATACATCTCTGCGCTTGCAAATTTGTTAGATAATATCACTGAAATGTATGATGACACGTTTAGGTATACTGGAAGGGAACTTCAAGCTTACAAATCAGAACTGGTACAGCATAGAATGGTTCTCAATTACCTCACAGCAGTGACAGGCGGATATTGTGTCACACTGGCAACACAGTACGGCGTGAAGTGTTGCACATATATTACGAATAGCACCGAGGATCCGGTCGAGGTCATAGACCAAAAGATGGACAATATTCTCCAATTGAAGTGGGAATTTCGCCGGAGACACAATCTCACTCTTGCTGCTGTAGGTAATGAGCTGACTGGTTGGGTGTCATGGTTGAACCTGCGAAATTGGTTCTCTGGTTTAGGAGAGTGGGCTCAAGGAGTCATAATGGATGTTGGGAAGTTTCTTCTATGTATCTTAGGTGTTGTCATATCGATTGGTTTGATATTTAGATGCGGTCAGGCATTAATGAAGTGCAATCGTCGTACTAGGGTGATGAGCTTGAGGAGTGAGGAAACTGTAATTCCAATGGACTTGATTTATGACCCAACGGTAGAAACAATGATGTAATGAAAATGCGATTATACGGTCCGTTTCTTTCACCTGTTTTTCCGTTTTCCTCCAAGGTAAAAAGACCCACTTGGACGAGGAATTTGATGAGCCGATATACAGACAACAGATGGATTAAAGAAGAAGTTTTGACAACCTTATACACAGATTTTGATGAACTTTGCCATAGATCCCCAGTTTCCCTAGAAAATTTAAACTTACGCTAGCCCAACATTTTTTTGTAAATCTATGGACACTGACAAAGCTTTTTGCTCGCACCCTATGGGCAAAAAGCGCAAAGAAGACGGCTTTCAACAGACACCGAACAAAACTTCAACCGACAAATGTACATTAACCTGACATAGAATACCACAGCATTTACCATAAGTGTTCTTTGGCCCTCATTCCGAGTTGTTCGCTCGGTATTTTTCATCGCATCGCAATGAAAATCCGCTTAGTACGCATGCGCAATGTTCGCACTGCGACTGCGCCAAGTAACTTTACTATGATGAAAGTAATTTTACTCACGGCTTTTTCATCGCTCCGGCGATCGTAATGTGATTGACAGGAAATGGGTGTTACTGGGCGGAAACACGGCGTTTCAGGGGCGTGTGGCTGAAAACGCTACCGTTTCCGGAAAAAACGCAGGAGTGGCCGGAGAAACGGTGGGAGTGCCTGGGCGAACGCTGGGTGTGTTTGTGACGTCAAACAGGAACGACAAGCACTGAAATGATCGCACAGGCAGAGTAAGTCTGAAGCTACTCTGAAACTGCTAAGTAGTTAGTAATCGCAATATTGCGAATACATCGGTCGCAATTTTAAGAAGCTAAGATTCACTCCCAGTAGGCGGCGGCTTAGCGTGTGTAACTCTGCTAAATTCGCCTTGCGACCGATCAACTCGGAATGAGGGCCTTTATCTTCATTTCTACAACCCTCAGGTAATGACACACATAGTCGATAGGGAATCCAGGCACAGATATCAGCAACCACATACCTCCCCCATTCATGTATCATCAACTAAAATGTGCTCCCCCATTTTGTTACAACCACAGCCGAAATGAGCTCGGTAGAGTTTGACAGCCCATCCACAGACCCTTAATACGGGATAAGAAGGAATTCAAATGTATACTTCGCAATACCTCGAAGCTTGATGTACAACACGTACGGCACGATGATACATGACCCCCCAAACATGGATTCATACACACACACTTCTGCTATCTCACTAGGTCATACCCTCTTCACACCTTCTCCACTCTCCTCCCTTACCCAACCATGGAAATGTATTAACCCCTGACATATATTTTTCTCTTTTTGAAATGTTTTAGAAGGTGGCAGTTATTATTGACTGCCAAAGGGTGGACTGTCAAAGTCAGAAAAATATCTCTATGCACACTGCCATATTTGCACCTCATACAGGTCCGTGCTGCGCATGCGTACGCTCTCCCGTACGTTCGCATACTCACAGTCGCGGGCACCCGCAGGCGCACGGTATGCGTATTTACAGTAGAGTTTATGTGATCGTAGCGTGCGACTCAATCGTTACATATTTTCACTATATAATGTATTTTGTAGATCATGGTCCCTTTGATAGATTCTGAATGTTTAGTTAATATAGCATGTTCCTGGACAGAGAGATCCCTCTTTGTATTGTACGGAGGGTCTAACAGGGGTCATACAGTGGTGTTTAGTACCCATCGGAAGAGTATTTAATTAGCAATATTCAGGTGTTGGTTTGGAGCGGATTAATCGCTCGTGCGAATAGTTATGGACATAAGAAGTTTATGTCCATTTACTATTATTTGCTCTTACTTAGCCATGCGGCGGGAAACCCAGTATCCCACCCACCTGAACAGTTGGAAGTAGCCACAGCCCACCTGCATGAATCAACCTATGACCTTTTGTTATAATGCGAAGCCGAATTCCTGTGTCCAATGAACAATGAGATTGTAGGGACCATTGAATTGTATTGTGTGTGGGGCATAAATAGACAGGCCGACCATATCCAGTTCACTCTCTTCAACGGTTCTCATTGCTGATAATCGGGAGCTGGATATCGAGGCGCATGCGATCGTTTCCCCTTGTGCGTAAGTGTTTCTCCGCAATCATATTGATCTTCTTGTTATTCTGAGCCATCTCTCTCTCTCTCTCTCTCTTCTCCTCTTTCTCTCTTATTTTCCCTTTAAACGTAATTGTATTGTATTGTGTTTCCTGTGTAGTTATCTGGTTAGGTAGTCTATGTTATATTGTAGTGTATGATTTGTATTTGTATTAATTCTTTTGCAAGTATATCATTCATAATATATATATATTAGGCGTTGGACCCTGAGCACGGTATCTGTGTATTTCTTATAGTGTTAAGTATTCTCAGAGCATCGGTGACGCTCGAACAGCTTTAGAGGTAATAAGGTTATACTGTGTTGCATTTACACTCTATCATTACACTAAGGTTTTACTGCACAATACACTGTTTATGGTTTAGATACAAAGGTTTAACATTGTGAGCGTCAGCGCCGCTGGTGATCTCCTCGTGGTCCAGAGCGTCCGCTACGCTATAGCGAATCATTACGTTAGTCGGCAGCCAATAGCGTGCCTGTCTGTGATCTCTTGGCCGTGAGCGAACGTGACGCTTGAGCGTCTCGACCACGGCTAAGCGATTGGTACGCAACGTGCGTACCCTTACGGTACTTCATACGTAAATAGCGTACTGTGTTCTTAGACCTCATAAAGGGTATTATATACGATAAATATTTAGCTTTATCAGCAGTCAGCCAGCATATAACAGAGAGGCCTAATTAATAATCCCATGCAGCTGCCCTGTTGCATGATTCCAACTGACAAGATGCAATTAGCAGCCAGGTGAGGCTGAACACATGGGAACAAGCTGCAATTACACAGACTCACCAGCGGCAGCAGACAAGAGTATACTAAAACAGAGCAACAGGAAATCCTGGCATGCAAGACAACTTAATAAACATAAAATAGGAATGAACCACTACCTGTGGTTCATAACACCTGCTCCTCTCATCATCCCCTGCCGTCTCACTCCTGCTCCTCTCATCATCCCCTGCCGTCTCCTCTCATCATCCCCTGCCGTCTCACTCCTACTCCTCTCATCATCCCCTGCCGTCTCACTCCTACTCCTCTCATCATCCCCTGACGTCTCACTCCTGCTCCTCTCATCATCCCCTACCGTTTACTCCTGCTCCTCTCATCATCCCCTGACGTCTACTTCTGCTCCTCTCATCATCCCCTGCGTCTCACTCCTACTCCTCTCATCATCCCCTGCCGTTTCACTCCTACTCCTCTCATCATCCCCTGCCGTCTCACTCCTACTCCTCTCATCAACCCCTGCCGTCTCACTCCCACTCCTCTCATCATCCCCTGCCGTCTCACTCCCACTCCTCTCATCATCCCCTGATGTCTCACTCCCGCTCCTCTCATCATCCCCTGCTGTCTCACTCCCGCTCCTCTCATCATCCCCTGCATCTCACTCCTACTCCTCTCATCATCCCCTGCCGTCTCACTCATACTCCTCTCATCATCCCCTGCCGTCTCACTCCTACTCCTCTCATCATCCCCTGCCGTCTCACTCCTACTCCTCTCATCATCCCCTGCCGTCTCACTCCCACTCCTCTCATCATCCCCTGATGTCTCACTCCTGCTCCTCTCATCATCCCCTGCCATCTCACTCCTGCTCCTCTCATCATCCCCTGCCGTCTCACTCCTGCTCTTCTCATCATCCCCTGCCGTCTCACTCCTGCTCCTCTCATCATCCCCTGCCGTCTCACTCCTGCTCCTCTCATCATCCCCTGCGTCTCACTCCTGCTCCTCTCATCATCCCCTGCCATCTCACTCCTGCTCCTCTTATCATCCCCTGCCGTCTCACTCCTGCTCCTCTCATCATCCCCTGCCATCTCACTCCTGCTCCTCTCATCATCACCTGCCATCTCACTCCCTGCTCCTCTCATTATCCCCTGCCGTCTCACTCCTGCTCCTCTCAACATCCCCTGCCGTCTCACTCCTGCTCCTCTCATCATCCCCTGCGTCTCACTCCTACTCCTCTCATCATCCCCTGACGTCTACTCCTGCTCCTCTCATCATCCCCTGCCGTCTCACTCCTACTCCTCTCATCATCCCCTGCCGTCCCACTCCTACTCCTCTCAATATTCCCTGCATTCTCACTCCTACTCATCTCATCATCCCCTGCCGTCTCACTCCTGCTCCTCTCATCATCCCCTGCCATCTCACTCCTGCTCCTCTCATCATCCCCTGCCGTCTCACTCCTACTCCTCTCATCATCCCCTGCGTCTCACTCCTACTCCTCTCATCATCCCCTGCCGTCTCACTCCTGCTCCTCTCATCATCCCCTGCCGTCTCACTTCTGCTCCTCTCATCATCCCCTGCTGTCTCCTCTCATCATCCCCTGCCGTCTCACTCCTAATCCTCTCATCATCCCCTGCCGTCTCACTCCTGCTCCTCTCATCATCCCCTGCCGTCTCCACTCATCATCCCCTGCCGCCTCACTCCTACTCCTCTCATCATCCCCTGCCGTCTCACTCCTACTCCTCTCATCATCCCCTGACGTCTCACTCCTGCTCCTCTCATCATCCCCTACCGTCTACTCCTGCTCCTCTCATCATCCCCTGCCGTCTCACTCCTGCTCCTCTCATCATCCCCTGCATCTCAATCCTGCTCCTCTCATCATCCCCTGCCGTCTCACTCCTGCTCCTCTCATCATCCCCTGCATCTCAATCCTGCTCCTCTCATCATCCCCTGACGTCTACTCCTGCTCCTCTCATCATCCCCTGCCGTCTCACTCCTACTCCTCTCATCATCCCCTGACGTCTCACTCCTGCTCCTCTCATCATACCCTGCCGTCTCCTCTCATCATCCCCTGCCGTCTCACTCCTGCTCCTCTCATTATCCCCTGCTGTCTCACTCCTGCTCCTTTCATCATCCCCTACCGTCTCACTCCTACTCCTCTCATCATCCCCTGACGTCTCACTCCTGCTCCTCTCATCATCCCCTGACGTCTACTTCTGCTCCTCTCATCATCCCCTGCCGTCTCACTCCTGCTCCTCTCATGATCCCCTGCCGTCTCACTCCTACTCCTCTCATCATCCCCTGACGTCTCACTCCTGCTCCTCTCATCATCCCCTGACGTCTACTCCTGCTCCTCTCATCATCCCCTGCCGTCTCACTCCTGCTCCTCTCATCATCCCCTGACGTCTACTCCTACTCCTCTCATCATTCCCTGACGTCTCACTCCTGCTGCTCTCATCATCCCCTGCCGTCTCACTCCTGCTCCTCTCATCATCCCCTGCTGTCTCACTCCTGCTCCTCTCATCATCCCCTGCGTCTCACTCCTACTCCTCTCATCATCCCCTGCCGTCTCACTCCTGCTCCTCTCATCATCCCCTGCCGTCTCACTCCTGCTCCTCTCATCATCCCCTGCCGTCTCACTCCTGCTCCTCTCATCATCCCCTGCCGTCTCCTCTCATCATCCCCTGCCGTCTCACTCCTACTCCTCTTATCATCCCCTGCCGTCTCACTCCTGCTCCTCTCATCATCCCCTGCCGTCTCCTCTCATCATCCCCTGCCGTCTCACTCCTACTCCTCTCATCATCCCCTGCCGTCTCACTCCTACTCCTCTCATCATCCCCTGACGTCTCACTCCTGCTCCTCTCATCATCCCCTGCCGTCTCACTCCTGCTCCTCTCATCATCCCCTGACGTCTCACTCCTGCTGCTCTCATCATCCCCTGCCGTCTCACTCCTGCTCCTCTCATCATCCCCTGCCGTCTCACTCCTGCTCCTCTCATCATCCCCTGCGTCTCACTCCTACTCCTCTCATCATCCCCTGCCGTCTCACCCCTACTCCTCTCATCATCCCCTGCCGTCTCACTCCTGCTCCTCTCATCATCCCCTGCGTCTCACTCCTGCTCCTCTCATCATCCCCTGCCGTCTCACTCCTGCTCCTCTCATTATCCCCTGCTGTCTCACTCCGGCTCCTCTAATCATCCCTTGCCGTCTCACTCATGCTCCTCTCATTATCCCCTGCTGTCTCACTCCGGCTCCTCTCATCATCCCCTGCCGTCTCACTCCTGCTCCTCTCATCATCCCCTGCCGTCTCACTCCTACTCCTCTCATCATCCCCTGCCGTCCCACTCCTACTCCTCTCATCATCCCCTGCCGTCTCACTCCTACTCCTCTCATCATCCCCTGCCGTCTCACTCCTGCTCCTCTCATCATCCCCTGCCATCTCACTCCTGCTCCTCTCATCATCCCCTGCCGTCTCACTCCTACTCCTCTCATCATCCCCTGCGTCTCACTCCTACTCCTCTCATCATCCCCTGCCGTCTCACTCCTGCTCCTCTCATCATCCCCTGCCGTCTCACTCCTGCTCCTCTCATCATCCCCTGCCGTCTCCTCTCATCATCCCCTGCCGTCTCACTCCTACTCCTCTCATCATCCCCTGACGTCTCACTCCTGCTCCTCTCATCATCCCCTGCCGTCTCACTCCTGCTCCTCTCATCATCCCCTGCCGTCTCACTCCTACTCCTCTCATCATCCCCTGACGTCTCACTCCTGCTGCTCTCATCATCCCCTGCCGTCTCACTCCTGCTCCTCTCATCATCCCCTGCCGTCTCACTCCTGCTCCTCTCATCATCCCCTGCGTCTCACTCCTACTCCTCTCATCATCCCCTGCCGTCTCACTCCTACTCCTCTCATCATCCCCTGCCGTCTCACTCCTGCTCCTCTCATCATCCCCTGCGTCTCACTCCTGCTCCTCTCATCATCCCCTGCCGTCTCACTCCTGCTCCGATCATCATCCCCTGACGTCTCACTCCTGCTCCTCTAATCATCCCTTGCCGTCTCACTCCTGCTCCTCTCATTATCCCTTGCTGTCTCACTCCTGCTCCTCTCATCATCCCCTGCCGTCTCACTCCTGCTGCTCTCATCATCCCCTGCCGTCTCACTCCTGCTCCTCTCATCATCCCCTGCCGTCTCACTCCTGCTCCTCTCATCATCCCCTGCCGTCTCACTCCTACTCCTCTCATCATCCCCTGCCGTCCCACTCCTACTCCTCTCATCATCCCCTGCCGTCTCACTCCTACTCCTCTCATCATCCCCTGCCGTCTCACTCCTGCTCCTCTCATCATCCCCTGCCATCTCACTCCTGCTCCTCTCATCATCCCCTGCCGTCTCACTCCTACTCCTCTCATCATCCCCTGCCGTCTCACTCCTGCTCCTCTCATCATCCCCTGCCATCTCACTCCTGCTGCTCTCATCATCCCCTGCCGTCTCACTCCTGCTCCTCTCATCATCCCCTGCCGTCCCACTCCTACTCCTCTCATCATCCCCTGCCGTCTCACTCCTACTCCTCTCATCATCCCCTGCGTCTCACTCCTACTCCTCTCATCATCCCCTGCCGTCTCACTCCTGCTACTCTCATCATCCCCTGCCGTCTCACTCCTGCTCCTCTCATCATCCCCTGCCATCTCCTCTCATCATCCCCTGCCGTCCCACTCCTACTCCTCTCATCATCCCCTGCCGTCTCACTCCTACTCCTCTCATCATCCCCTGCCGTCTCACTCCTGCTCCTCTCATCATCCCCTGCGTCTCACTCCTACTCCTCTCATCATCCCCTGCCGTCCCACTCCTACTCCTCTCATCATCCCCTGCCGTCTCACTCCTACTCCTCTCATCATCCCCTGCCGTCTCACTCCTGCTCCTCTCATCATCCCCTGCCATCTCACTCCTGCTCCTCTCATCATCCCCTGCCGTCTCACTCCTACTCCTCGCATCATCCCCTGCGTCTCACTCCTACTCCTCTCATCATCCCCTGCCGTCTCACTCCTGCTCCTCTCATCATCCCCTGCCGTCTCACTCCTGCTCCTCTCATCATCCCCTGCCGTCTCCTCTCATCATCCCCTGCCGTCTCACTCCTGCTCCTCTCATCATCCCCTGCGTCTCACTCCTGCTCCTCTCATCATCCCCTGACGTCTACTCCTGCTCCTCTCATCATCCCCTGCCGTCTCACTCCTACTCCTCTCATCATCCCCTGACGTCTCACTCCTGCTCCTCTCATCATCCCCTGCCGTCTCACTCCTGCTCCTCTCATCATCCCCTGCCGTCTCACTCCTACTCCTCTCATCATCCCCTGACGTCTCACTCCTGCTGCTCTCATCATCCCCTGCCGTCTCACTCCTGCTCCTCTCATCATCCCCTGCCGTCTCACTCCTGCTCCTCTCATCATCCCCTGCGTCTCACTCCTACTCCTCTCATCATCCCCTGCCGTCTCACTCCTACTCCTCTCATCATCCCCTGCCGTCTCACTCCTGCTCCTCTCATCATCCCCTGCGTCTCACTCCTGCTCCTCTCATCATCCCCTGCCGTCTCACTCCTGCTCCGATCATCATCCCCTGACGTCTCACTCCTGCTCCTCTAATCATCCCTTGCCATCTCACTCCTGCTCCTCTCATTATCCCCTGCTGTCTCACTCCTGCTCCTCTCATCATCCCCTGCCGTCTCACTCCTGCTGCTCTCATCATCCCCTGCCGTCTCACTCCTGCTCCTCTCATCATCCCCTGCCGTCTCACTCCTGCTCCTCTCATCATCCCCTGCCGTCTCACTCCTACTCCTCTCATCATCCCCTGCCGTCCCACTCCTACTCCTCTCATCATCCCCTGCCGTCTCACTCCTACTCCTCTCATCATCCCCTGCCATCTCACTCCTGCTCCTCTCATCATCCCCTGCCGTCTCACTCCTACTCCTCTCATCATCCCCTGCGTCTCACTCCTACTCCTCTCATCATCCCCTGCCGTCTCACTCCTGCTCCTCTCATCATCCCCTGCCGTCTCACTCCTGCTCCTCTCATCATCCCCTGCCGTCTCCTCTCATCATGCCCTGCCGTCTCACTCCTACTCCTCTCATCATCCCCTGCCGTCTCACTCCTGCTCCTCTCATCATCCCCTGCCGTCTCCTCTCATCATCCCCAGCCGCCTCACTCCTACTCCTCTCATCATCCCCTGCCGTCTCACTCCACTCCTCTCATCATCCCCTGACGTCTCACTCCTGCTCCTCTCATCATCCCGTACCGTCTACTCCTGCTCCTCTCATCATCCCCTGCCGTCTCACTCCTGCTCCTCTCATCATCCCCTGCCGTCTCCTCTCATCATCCCCTGCCGTCTCACTCCTACTCCTCTTATCATCCCCTGCCGTCTCACTCCTGCTCCTCTCATCATCCCCTGCCGTCTCCTCTCATCATCCCCTGCCGTCTCACTCCTACTCCTCTCATCATCCCCTGCCGTCTCACTCCTACTCCTCTCATCATCCCCTGACGTCTCACTCCTGCTCCTCTCATCATCCCCTGCCGTCTCACTCCTGCTCCTCTCATCATCCCCTGACGTCTCACTCCTGCTGCTCTCATCATCCCCTGCCGTCTCACTCCTGCTCCTCTCATCATCCCCTGCCGTCTCACTCCTGCTCCTCTCATCATCCCCTGCGTCTCACTCCTACTCCTCTCATCATCCCCTGCCGTCTCACTCCTACTCCTCTCATCATCCCCTGCCGTCTCACTCCTGCTCCTCTCATCATCCCCTGCGTCTCACTCCTGCTCCTCTCATCATCCCCTGCCGTCTCACTCCTGCTCCTATCATCATCTCCTGACGTCTCACTCCTGCTCCTCTAATCATCCCTTGCCGTCTCACTCATGCTCCTCTCATTATCCCCTGCTGTCTCACTCCTGCTCCTCTCATCATCCCCTGCCGTCTCACTCCTGCTGCTCTCATCATCCCCTGCCGTCTCACTCCTGCTCCTCTCATCATCCCCTGCCGTCTCACTCCTACTCCTCTCATCATCCCCTGCCGTCCCACTCCTACTCCTCTCATCATCCCCTGCCGTCTCACTCCTACTCCTCTCATCATCCCCTGCCGTCTCACTCCTGCTCCTCTCATCATCCCCTGCCATCTCACTCCTGCTCCTCTCATCATCCCCTGCCGTCTCACTCCTACTCCTCTCATCATCCCCTGCGTCTCACTCCTACTCCTCTCATCATCCCCTGCCGTCTCACTCCTGCTCCTCTCATCATCCCCTGCCGTCTCACTCCTGCTCCTCTCATCATCCCCTGCCGTCTCCTCTCATCATCCCCTGCCGTCTCACTCCTGCTCCTCTCATCATCCCCTGCGTCTCACTCCTGCTCCTCTCATCATCCCCTGACGTCTACTCCTGCTCCTCTCATCATCCCCTGCCGTCTCACTCCTGCTCCTCTCATCATCCCCTGCCGTCTCCTCTCATCATCCCCAGCCGCCTCACTCCTACTCCTCTCATCATCCCCTGCCGTCTTACTCCTACTCCTCTCATCATCCCCTGACGTCTCACTCCTGCTCCTCTCATCATCCCGTACCGTCTACTCCTGCTCCTCTCATCATCCCCTGCCGTCTCACTCCTGCTCCTCTCATCATCCCCTGCCGTCTCCTCTCATCATCCCCTGCCGTCTCACTCCTACTCCTCTTATCATCCCCTGCCGTCTCACTCCTGCTCCTCTCATCATCCCCTGCCGTCTCCTCTCATCATCCCCTGCCGTCTCACTCCTACTCCTCTCATCATCCCCTGCCGTCTCACTCCTACTCCTCTCATCATCCCCTGACGTCTCACTCCTGCTCCTCTCATCATCCCCTGCCGTCTCACTCCTGCTCCTCTCATCATCCCCTGACGTCTCACTCCTGCTGCTCTCATCATCCCCTGCCGTCTCACTCCTGCTCCTCTCATCATCCCCTGCCGTCTCACTCCTGCTCCTCTCATCATCCCCTGCGTCTCACTCCTACTCCTCTCATCATCCCCTGCCGTCTCACTCCTACTCCTCTCATCATCCCCTGCCGTCTCACTCCTGCTCCTCTCATCATCCCCTGCGTCTCACTCCTGCTCCTCTCATCATCCCCTGCCGTCTCACTCCTGCTCCTATCATCATCTCCTGACGTCTCACTCCTGCTCCTCTAATCATCCCTTGCCGTCTCACTCATGCTCCTCTCATTATCCCCTGCTGTCTCACTCCTGCTCCTCTCATCATCCCCTGCCGTCTCACTCCTGCTGCTCTCATCATCCCCTGCCGTCTCACTCCTGCTCCTCTCATCATCCCCTGCCGTCTCACTCCTACTCCTCTCATCATCCCCTGCCGTCCCACTCCTACTCCTCTCATCATCCCCTGCCGTCTCACTCCTACTCCTCTCATCATCCCCTGCCGTCTCACTCCTGCTCCTCTCATCATCCCCTGCCATCTCACTCCTGCTCCTCTCATCATCCCCTGCCGTCTCACTCCTACTCCTCTCATCATCCCCTGCGTCTCACTCCTACTCCTCTCATCATCCCCTGCCGTCTCACTCCTGCTCCTCTCATCATCCCCTGCCGTCTCACTCCTGCTCCTCTCATCATCCCCTGCCGTCTACTCTCATCATCCCCTGCCGTCTCATTCCTGCTCCTCTCATCATCCCCTGCGTCTCACTCCTGCTCCTCTCATCATCCCCTGACGTCTACTCCTGCTCCTCTCATCATCCCCTGCCGTCTCACTCCTACTCCTCTCATCATCCCCTGACGTCTCACTCCTGCTCCTCTCATCATCCCCTGCCGTCTCACTCCTGCTCCTCTCATCATCCCCTGCCGTCTCACTCCTACTCCTCTCATCATCCCCTGACGTCTCACTCCTGCTGCTCTCATCATCCCCTGCCGTCTCACTCCTGCTCCTCTCATCATCCCCTGCCGTCTCACTCCTGCTCCTCTCATCATCCCCTGCGTCTCACTCCTACTCCTCTCATCATCCCCTGCCGTCTCACTCCTACTCCTCTCATCATCCCCTGCCGTCTCACTCCTGCTCCTCTCATCATCCCCTGCGTCTCACTCCTGCTCCTCTCATCATCCCCTGCCGTCTCACTCCTGCTCCGATCATCATCCCCTGACGTCTCACACCTGCTCCTCTAATCATCCCTTGCCGTCTCACTCCTGCTCCTCTCATTATCCCCTGCTGTCTCACTCCTGCTCCTCTCATCATCCCCTGCCGTCTCACTCCTGCTGCTCTCATCATCCCCTGCCGTCTCACTCCTGCTCCTCTCATCATCCCCTGCCGTCTCACTCCTGCTCCTCTCATCATCCCCTGCCGTCTCACTCCTACTCCTCTCATCATCCCCTGCCGTCCCACTCCTACTCCTCTCATCATCCCCTGCCGTCTCACTCCTACTCCTCTCATCATCCCCTGCCGTCTCACTCCTGCTCCTCTCATCATCCCCTGCCATCTCACTCCTGCTCCTCTCATCATCCCCTGCCGTCTCACTCCTACTCCTCTCATCATCCCCTGCCGTCTCACTCCTGCTCCTCTCATCATCCCCTGCCATCTCACTCCTGCTGCTCTCATCATCCCCTGCCGTCTCACTCCTGCTCCTCTCATCATCCCCTGCCGTCCCACTCCTACTCCTCTCATCATCCCCTGCCGTCTCACTCCTACTCCTCTCATCATCCCCTGCGTCTCACTCCTACTCCTCTCATCATCCCCTGCCGTCTCACTCCTGCTACTCTCATCATCCCCTGCCGTCTCACTCCTGCTCCTCTCATCATCCCCTGCCGTCTCCTCTCATCATCCCCTGCCGTCCCACTCCTACTCCTCTCATCATCCCCTGCCGTCTCACTCCTATTCCTCTCATCATCCCCTGCCGTCTCACTCCTGCTCCTCTCATCATCCCCTGCGTCTCACTCCTACTCCTCTCATCATCCCCTGCCGTCCCACTCCTACTCCTCTCATCATCCCCTGCCGTCTCACTCCTACTCCTCTCATCATCCCCTGCCGTCTCACTCCTGCTCCTCTCATCATCCCCTGCCATCTCACTCCTGCTCCTCTCATCATCCCCTGCCGTCTCACTCCTACTCCTCTCATCATCCCCTGCGTCTCACTCCTACTCCTCTCATCATCCCCTGCCGTCTCACTCCTGCTCCTCTCATCATCCCCTGCCGTCTCACTCCTGCTCCTCTCATCATCCCCTGCCGTCTCCTCTCATCATCCCCTGCCGTCTCACTCCTGCTCCTCTCATCATCCCCTGCGTCTCACTCCTGCTCCTCTCATCATCCCCTGACGTCTACTCCTGCTCCTCTCATCATCCCCTGCCGTCTCACTCCTACTCCTCTCATCATCCCCTGACGTCTCACTCCTGCTCCTCTCATCATCCCCTGCCGTCTCACTCCTGCTCCTCTCATCATCCCCTGCCGTCTCACTCCTACTCCTCTCATCATCCCCTGACGTCTCACTCCTGCTGCTCTCATCATCCCCTGCCGTCTCACTCCTGCTCCTCTCATCATCCCCTGCCGTCTCACTCCTACTCCTCTCATCATCCCCTGCCGTCTCACTCCTACTCCTCTCATCATCCCCTGCCGTCTCACTCCTGCTCCTCTCATCATCCCCTGCCGTCTCACTCCTGCTCCTCTCATCATCCCCTGCCGTCTCACTCCTGCTCCGATCATCATCCCCTGACGTCTCACTCCTGCTCCTCTAATCATCCCTTGCCGTCTCACTCCTGCTCCTCTCATTATCCCCTGCTGTCTCACTCCTGCTCCTCTCATCATCCCCTGCCGTCTCACTCCTGCTGCTCTCATCATCCCCTGCCGTCTCACTCCTGCTCCTCTCATCATCCCCTGCCGTCTCACTCCTGCTCCTCTCATCATCCCCTGCCGTCTCACTCCTACTCCTCTCATCATCCCCTGCCGTCTCACTCCTGCTCCTCTCATCATCCCCTGCCGTCTCACTCCTACTCCTCTCATCATCCCCTGCCGTCTCACTCCTGCTCCTCTCATCATCCCCTGCCGTCTCACTCCTGCTCCTCTCATTATCCCCTGCTGTCTCACTCCTGCTCCTTTCATCATCCCCTACCGTCTCACTCCTACTCCTCTCATCATCCCCTGACGTCTCACTCCTGCTCCTCTCATCATCCCCTGACGTCTACTTCTGCTCCTCTCATCATCCCCTGCCGTCTCACTCCTGCTCCTCTCATGATCCCCTGCCGTCTCACTCCTACTCCTCTCATCATCCCCTGACGTCTCACTCCTGCTCCTCTCATCATCCCCTGACGTCTACTCCTGCTCCTCTCATCATCCCCTGCCGTCTCACTCCTACTCCTCTCATCATCCCCTGCCGTCTCACTCCTACTCCTCTCATCATCCCCTGACGTCTCACTCCTGCTCCTCTCATCATCCCCTGCCGTCTCACTCCTGCTCCTCTCATCATCCCCTGCCGTCTCACTCCTGCTCCTCTCATTATCCCCTGCTGTCTCACTCCTGCTCCTTTCATCATCCCCTACCGTCTCACTCCTACTCCTCTCATCATCCCCTGACGTCTCACTCCTGCTCCTCTCATCATCCCCTGACGTCTACTTCTGCTCCTCTCATCATCCCCTGCCGTCTCACTCCTGCTCCTCTCATGATCCCCTGCCGTCTCACTCCTACTCCTCTCATCATCCCCTGACGTCTCACTCCTGCTCCTCTCATCATCCCCTGACGTCTACTCCTGCTCCTCTCATCATCCCCTGCCGTCTCACTCCTGCTCCTCTCATCATCCCCTGACGTCTACTCCTACTCCTCTCATCATTCCCTGCCGTCTCACTCCTGCTCCTCTCATCATCCCCTGCGTCTCACTCCTACTCCTCTCATCATCCCCTGCCGTCTCACTCCTACTCCTCTCATCATCCCCTGCCGTCTCACTCCTGCTCCTCTCATCATCCCCTGCGTCTCACTCCTGCTCCTCTCATCATCCCCTGCCGTCTCACTCCTGCTCCTATCATCATCTCCTGACGTCTCACTCCTGCTCCTCTAATCATCCCTTGCCGTCTCACTCATGCTCCTCTCATTATCCCCTGCTGTCTAACTCCTGCTCCTCTCATCATCCCCTGCCGTCTCACTCCTGCTGCTCTCATCATCCCCTGCCGTCTCACTCCTGCTCCTCTCATCATACCCTGCCGTCTCACTCCTGCTCCTCTCATCATCCCCTGCCGTCTCACTCCTACTCCTCTCATCATCCCCTGCCGTCCCACTCCTACTCCTCTCATCATCCCCTGCCGTCTCACTCCTACTCCTCTCATCATCCCCTGCCGTCTCACTCCTGCTCCTCTCATCATCCCCTGCCATCTCACTCCTGCTCCTCTCATCATCCCCTGCCGTCTCACTCCTACTCCTCTCATCATCCCCTGCCTCTCACTCCTACTCCTCTCATCATCCCCTGCCGTCTCACTCCTGCTCCTCTCATCATCCCCTGCCGTCTCACTCCTGCTCCTCTCATCATCCCCTGCCGTCTCCTCTCATCATCCCCTGCCGTCTCACTCCTGCTCCTCTCATCATCCCCTGCGTCTCACTCCTGCTCCTCTCATCATCCCCTGACGTCTACTCCTGCTCCTCTCATCATCCCCTGCCGTCTCACTCCTACTCCTCTCATCATCCCCTGACGTCTCACTCCTGCTCCTCTCATCATCCCCTGCCGTCTCACTCCTGCTCCTCTCATCATCCCCTGCCGTCTCACTCCTACTCCTCTCATCATCCCCTGACGTCTCACTCCTGCTGCTCTCATCATCCCCTGCCGTCTCACTCCTGCTCCTCTCATCATCCCCTGCCGTCTCACTCCTGCTCCTCTCATCATCCCCTGCGTCTCACTCCTACTCCTCTCATCATCCCCTGCCGTCTCACTCCTACTCCTCTCATCATCCCCTGCCGTCTCACTCCTGCTCCTCTCATCATCCCCTGCGTCTCACTCCTGCTCCTCTCATCATCCCCTGCCGTCTCACTCCTGCTCCGATCATCATCCCCTGACGTCTCACTCCTGCTCCTCTAATCATCCCTTGCCGTCTCACTCCTGCTCCTCTCATTATCCCCTGCTGTCTCACTCCTGCTCCTCTCATCATCCCCTGCCGTCTCACTCCTGCTGCTCTCATCATCCCCTGCCGTCTCACTCCTGCTCCTCTCATCATCCCCTGCCGTCTCACTCCTGCTCCTCTCATCATCCCCTGCCGTCTCACTCCTACTCCTCTCATCATCCCCTGCCGTCCCACTCCTACTCCTCTCATCATCCCCTGCCGTCTCACTCCTACTCCTCTCATCATCCCCTGCCGTCTCACTCCTGCTCCTCTCATCATCCCCTGCCATCTCACTCCTGCTCCTCTCATCATCCCCTGCCGTCTCACTCCTACTCCTCTCATCATCCCCTGCCGTCTCACTCCTGCTCCTCTCATCATCCCCTGCCATCTCACTCCTGCTGCTCTCATCATCCCCTGCCGTCTCACTCCTGCTCCTCTCATCATCCCCTGCCGTCCCACTCCTACTCCTCTCATCATCCCCTGCCGTCTCACTCCTACTCCTCTCATCATCCCCTGCGTCTCACTCCTACTCCTCTCATCATCCCCTGCCGTCTCACTCCTGCTACTCTCATCATCCCCTGCCGTCTCACTCCTGCTCCTCTCATCATCCCCTGCCGTCTCCTCTCATCATCCCCTGCCGTCCCACTCCTACTCCTCTCATCATCCCCTGCCGTCTCACTCCTACTCCTCTCATCATCCCCTGCCGTCTCACTCCTGCTCCTCTCATCATCCCCTGCGTCTCACTCCTACTCCTCTCATCATCCCCTGCCGTCCCACTCCTACTCCTCTCATCATCCCCTGCCGTCTCACTCCTACTCCTCTCATCATCCCCTGCCGTCTCACTCCTGCTCCTCTCATCATCCCCTGCCATCTCACTCCTGCTCCTCTCATCATCCCCTGCCGTCTCACTCCTACTCCTCGCATCATCCCCTGCGTCTCACTCCTACTCCTCTCATCATCCCCTGCCGTCTCACTCCTGCTCCTCTCATCATCCCCTGCCGTCTCACTCCTGCTCCTCTCATCATCCCCTGCCGTCTCCTCTCATCATCCCATGCCGTCTCACTCCTGCTCCTCTCATCATCCCCTGCGTCTCACTCCTGCTCCTCTCATCATCCCCTGACGTCTACTCCTGCTCCTCTCATCATCCCCTGCCGTCTCACTCCTACTCCTCTCATCATCCCCTGACGTCTCACTCCTGCTCCTCTCATCATCCCCTGCCGTCTCACTCCTGCTCCTCTCATCATCCCCTGCCGTCTCACTCCTACTCCTCTCATCATCCCCTGACGTCTCACTCCTGCTGCTCTCATCATCCCCTGCCGTCTCACTCCTGCTCCTCTCATCATCCCCTGCCGTCTCACTCCTGCTCCTCTCATCATCCCCTGCGTCTCACTCCTACTCCTCTCATCATCCCCTGCCGTCTCACTCCTACTCCTCTCATCATCCCCTGCCGTCTCACTCCTGCTCCTCTCATCATCCCCTGCGTCTCACTCCTGCTCCTCTCATCATCCCCTGCCGTCTCACTCCTGCTCCGATCATCATCCCCTGACGTCTCACTCCTGCTCCTCTAATCATCCCTTGCCATCTCACTCCTGCTCCTCTCATTATCCCCTGCCGTCTCACTCCTGCTCCTCTCATCATCCCCTGCCGTCTCACTCCTGCTGCTCTCATCATCCCCTGCCGTCTCACTCCTGCTCCTCTCATCATCCCCTGCCGTCTCACTCCTGCTCCTCTCATCATCCCCTGCCGTCTCACTCCTACTCCTCTCATCATCCCCTGCCGTCCCACTCCTACTCCTCTCATCATCCCCTGCCGTCTCACTCCTACTCCTCTCATCATCCCCTGCCGTCTCACTCCTGCTCCTCTCATCATCCCCTGCCATCTCACTCCTGCTCCTCTCATCATCCCCTGCCGTCTCACTCCTACTCCTCTCATCATCCCCTGCGTCTCACTCCTACTCCTCTCATCATCCCCTGCCGTCTCACTCCTGCTCCTCTCATCATCCCCTGCCGTCTCACTCCTGCTCCTCTCATCATCCCCTGCCGTCTCCTCTCATCATGCCCTGCCGTCTCACTCCTACTCCTCTCATCATCCCCTGCCGTCTCACTCCTGCTCCTCTCATCATCCCCTGCCGTCTCCTCTCATCATCCCCAGCCGCCTCACTCCTACTCCTCTCATCATCCCCTGCCGTCTCACTCCTACTCCTCTCATCATCCCCTGACGTCTCACTCCTGCTCCTCTCATCATCCCGTACCGTCTACTCCTGCTCCTCTCATCATCCCCTGCCGTCTCACTCCTGCTCCTCTCATCATCCCCTGCCGTCTCCTCTCATCATCCCCTGCCGTCTCACTCCTACTCCTCTTATCATCCCCTGCCGTCTCACTCCTGCTCCTCTCATCATCCCCTGCCGTCTCCTCTCATCATCCCCTGCCGTCTCACTCCTACTCCTCTCATCATCCCCTGACGTCTCACTCCTGCTCCTCTCATCATCCCCTGCCGTCTCACTCCTGCTCCTCTCATCATCCCCTGACGTCTCACTCCTGCTGCTCTCATCATCCCCTGCCGTCTCACTCCTGCTCCACTCATCATCCCCTGCCGTCTCACTCCTGCTCCTCTCATCATCCCCTGCGTCTCACTCCTACTCCTCTCATCATCCCCTGCCGTCTCACTCCTACTCCTCTCATCATCCCCTGCCGTCTCACTCCTGCTCCTCTCATCATCCCCTGCGTCTCACTCCTGCTCCTCTCATCATCCCCTGCCGTCTCACTCCTGCTCCTATCATCATCTCCTGACGTCTCACTCCTGCTCCTCTAATCATCCCTTGCCGTCTCACTCATGCTCCTCTCATTATACCCTGCTGTCTCACTCCTGCTCCTCTCATCATCCCCTGCCGTCTCACTCCTGCTGCTCTCATCATCCCCTGCCGTCTCACTCCTGCTCCTCTCATCATCCCCTGCCGTCTCACTCCTGCTCCTCTCATCATCCCCTGCCGTCTCACTCCTACTCCTCTCATCATCCCCTGCCGTCCCACTCCTACTCCTCTCATCATCCCCTGCCGTCTCACTCCTACTCCTCTCATCATCCCCTGCCGTCTCACTCCTGCTCCTCTCATCATCCCCTGCCATCTCACTCCTGCTCCTCTCATCATCCCCTGCCGTCTCACTCCTACTCCTCTCATCATCCCCTGCGTCTCACTCCTACTCCTCTCATCATCCCCTGCCGTCTCACTCCTGCTCCTCTCATCATCCCCTGCCGTCTCACTCCTGCTCCTCTCATCATCCCCTGCCGTCTCCTCTCATCATCCCCTGCCGTCTCACTCCTGCTCCTCTCATCATCCCCTGCGTCTCACTCCTGCTCCTCTCATCATCCCCTGACGTCTCACTCCTGCTCCTCTCATCATCCCCTGCCGTCTCACTCCTGCTCCTCTCATCATCCCCTGCCGTCTCACTCCTACTCCTCTCATCATCCCCTGCCGTCCCACTCCTACTCCTCTCATCATCCCCTGCCGTCTCACTCCTACTCCTCTCATCATCCCCTGCCGTCTCACTCCTGCTCCTCTCATCATCCCCTGCCATCTCACTCCTGCTCCTCTCATCATCCCCTGCCGTCTCACTCCTACTCCTCTCATCATCCCCTGCGTCTCACTCCTACTCCTCTCATCATCCCCTGCCGTCTCACTCCTGCTCCTCTCATCATCCCCTGCCGTCTCACTCCTGCTCCTCTCATCATCCCCTGCCGTCTCCTCTCATCATCCCCTGCCGTCTCACTCCTGCTCCTCTCATCATCCCCTGCGTCTCACTCCTGCTCCTCTCATCATCCCCTGCGTCTCACTCCTGCTCCTCTCATCATCCCCTGCCGTCTCACTCCTGCTCCTCTCATCATCCCCTGCCGTCTCCTCTCATCATCCCCTGCCGTCTCACTCCTACTCCTCTCATCATCCCCTGCCGTCTCACTCCTACTCCTCTCATCATCCCCTGACGTCTCACTCCTGCTCCTCTCATCATCCCCTGCCGTCTCACTCCTGCTCCTCTCATCATCCCCTGCCGTCTCACTCCTGCTCCTCTCATTATCCCCTGCTGTCTCACTCCTGCTCCTTTCATCATCCCCTACCGTCTCACTCCTACTCCTCTCATCATCCCCTGACGTCTCACTCCTGCTCCTCTCATCATCCCCTGACGTCTACTTCTGCTCCTCTCATCATCCCCTGCCGTCTCACTCCTGCTCCTCTCATGATCCCCTGCCGTCTCACTCCTACTCCTCTCATCATCCCCTGACGTCTCACTCCTGCTCCTCTCATCATCCCCTGACGTCTACTCCTGCTCCTCTCATCATCCCCTGCCGTCTCACTCCTGCTCCTCTCATCATCCCCTGACGTCTACTCCTACTCCTCTCATCATTCCCTGCCGTCTCACTCCTGCTCCTCTCATCATCCCCTGCGTCTCACTCCTACTCCTCTCATCATCCCCTGCCGTCTCACTCCTACTCCTCTCATCATCCCCTGCCGTCTCACTCCTGCTCCTCTCATCATCCCCTGCGTCTCACTCCTGCTCCTCTCATCATCCCCTGCCGTCTCACTCCTGCTCCTATCATCATCTCCTGACGTCTCACTCCTGCTCCTCTAATCATCCCTTGCCGTCTCACTCATGCTCCTCTCATTATCCCCTGCTGTCTAACTCCTGCTCCTCTCATCATCCCCTGCCGTCTCACTCCTGCTGCTCTCATCATCCCCTGCCGTCTCACTCCTGCTCCTCTCATCATCCCCTGCCGTCTCACTCCTGCTCCTCTCATCATCCCCTGCCGTCTCACTCCTACTCCTCTCATCATCCCCTGCCGTCCCACTCCTACTCCTCTCATCATCCCCTGCCGTCTCACTCCTACTCCTCTCATCATCCCCTGCCGTCTCACTCCTGCTCCTCTCATCATCCCCTGCCATCTCACTCCTGCTCCTCTCATCATCCCCTGCCGTCTCACTCCTACTCCTCTCATCATCCCCTGCCTCTCACTCCTACTCCTCTCATCATCCCCTGCCGTCTCACTCCTGCTCCTCTCATCATCCCCTGCCGTCTCACTCCTGCTCCTCTCATCATCCCCTGCCGTCTCCTCTCATCATCCCCTGCCGTCTCACTCCTGCTCCTCTCATCATCCCCTGCGTCTCACTCCTGCTCCTCTCATCATCCCCTGACGTCTACTCCTGCTCCTCTCATCATCCCCTGCCGTCTCACTCCTACTCCTCTCATCATCCCCTGACGTCTCACTCCTGCTCCTCTCATCATCCCCTGCCGTCTCACTCCTGCTCCTCTCATCATCCCCTGCCGTCTCACTCCTACTCCTCTCATCATCCCCTGACGTCTCACTCCTGCTGCTCTCATCATCCCCTGCCGTCTCACTCCTGCTCCTCTCATCATCCCCTGCCGTCTCACTCCTGCTCCTCTCATCATCCCCTGCGTCTCACTCCTACTCCTCTCATCATCCCCTGCCGTCTCACTCCTACTCCTCTCATCATCCCCTGCCGTCTCACTCCTGCTCCTCTCATCATCCCCTGCGTCTCACTCCTGCTCCTCTCATCATCCCCTGCCGTCTCACTCCTGCTCCGATCATCATCCCCTGACGTCTCACTCCTGCTCCTCTAATCATCCCTTGCCGTCTCACTCCTGCTCCTCTCATTATCCCCTGCTGTCTCACTCCTGCTCCTCTCATCATCCCCTGCCGTCTCACTCCTGCTGCTCTCATCATCCCCTGCCGTCTCACTCCTGCTCCTCTCATCATCCCCTGCCGTCTCACTCCTGCTCCTCTCATCATCCCCTGCCGTCTCACTCCTACTCCTCTCATCATCCCCTGCCGTCCCACTCCTACTCCTCTCATCATCCCCTGCCGTCTCACTCCTACTCCTCTCATCATCCCCTGCCGTCTCACTCCTGCTCCTCTCATCATCCCCTGCCATCTCACTCCTGCTCCTCTCATCATCCCCTGCCGTCTCACTCCTACTCCTCTCATCATCCCCTGCCGTCTCACTCCTGCTCCTCTCATCATCCCCTGCCATCTCACTCCTGCTGCTCTCATCATCCCCTGCCGTCTCACTCCTGCTCCTCTCATCATCCCCTGCCGTCCCACTCCTACTCCTCTCATCATCCCCTGCCGTCTCACTCCTACTCCTCTCATCATCCCCTGCGTCTCACTCCTACTCCTCTCATCATCCCCTGCCGTCTCACTCCTGCTACTCTCATCATCCCCTGCCGTCTCACTCCTGCTCCTCTCATCATCCCCTGCCGTCTCCTCTCATCATCCCCTGCCGTCCCACTCCTACTCCTCTCATCATCCCCTGCCGTCTCACTCCTACTCCTCTCATCATCCCCTGCCGTCTCACTCCTGCTCCTCTCATCATCCCCTGCGTCTCACTCCTACTCCTCTCATCATCCCCTGCCGTCCCACTCCTACTCCTCTCATCATCCCCTGCCGTCTCACTCCTACTCCTCTCATCATCCCCTGCCGTCTCACTCCTGCTCCTCTCATCATCCCCTGCCATCTCACTCCTGCTCCTCTCATCATCCCCTGCCGTCTCACTCCTACTCCTCGCATCATCCCCTGCGTCTCACTCCTACTCCTCTCATCATCCCCTGCCGTCTCACTCCTGCTCCTCTCATCATCCCCTGCCGTCTCACTCCTGCTCCTCTCATCATCCCCTGCCGTCTCCTCTCAT
>NW_026968577.1:0-84000 GCF_028390025.1 Pseudophryne corroboree
GCCTCTGCACATAACTATCCGCAGGAACATGCGATCTTCCGCAGACCAACACCGGAATGTTACCCTTAAAATACCCTACAGCTGGATACCAAACACCACCTTATAACCTTGTTCTGTCCCCTCCTATCCTGTAAAGGTGAATCCCTTTGTTCTGTTACCATTTAAACAGCTATTACTTTCTGATGTGATGCAAGGAGACTATGTGTACATTGTGCACTATTTGGATTAAATATGTAACGTGTTTTGATGGCTCTCCATGAGTACACAAACTCTACCGTAAATACCCATACCACGCGCTAATGTGCATGACCGCGGGAGCGAACATACGCAAATTGCAGATATGTGCATGCACGGCAGCGCAAGTACGTGCACGGAGGCCATGTGTGTGTAGATTGTACGTGATGTGTGTACTGCAATATTTTTCGACTTTGACAATACGAAGGGAAAAAAGTCACAGCATAGGCGGCTGTGTGACTGGTGCATCTATGTTCACTGAGCATCTGTGTTCACGATAGGTTCATGGAGCGGCAGTGTACACTAGTAGCGTCTTGATCTACTCAGCGTTCGCAAATGTATTGATCTTTCCTGGAAGCGGAGTCTCACTGTATCCCACTCTGCTGAGTACGGGTAATACAGCACTAAGTCTCTATCTACCTTTGAGTACGGATAATTTTTGCATAGTTATTGCGTAGGAGTCTGTATACTATTGCTGTTATTTCTTTCGCTATGCATCTGAATACGGTAGATCTTTTTAAACATGATTCAGTAATATGTTCTCCTACATACTTGAAATGTATTTGTAGTTGATTATGTGCTCATATTGCTTATTATACTAATGTATAACATGTGACTGACTGCTAGTGTGATTGCTGATTTTACTATATATTCTGTCAGTTTTGTTCTATTCCGATCCTCAATGCTGGTGCATAGCAGGGTAGGGTCGGATTGTATGTCACTTTAAAAAGCTTAAGTGATTACAGTCACAATTTGTGTAATACACTCTGCAAGTGTTGATTATTTATCATGTCTAAGAGCGGCAAAGGTGAGGAAGATACACTCAGCAACATCAACACTCATATCATGTTTGTCTTGCAAAGCTGTGTTATCCTCTCAGCATCTGGTTCAGGATGGTTTCTGTGCAAACTTTTAGATTTCACCAGCGTCTCTTGAAAAATACAAGGCAGATTCAGGTGCAGTAAATAGTTAAAACATCGCGCTGTGAAATGCTCAATTTTTTTTAACAAATGGATATTGTTTAATATATGAAAAAATATTAAAAATAGATAAATATGTAATGGTAAGTAATGGCTGTGAATGTATCAGAGATGAGGTCGGGAGACTTCTATAAATATCATAAAATACATTTATTTCATGACACACAACAAAAAAAACTAAAAATAAAAAATTACATACACACACGCACGCACGCACGCACGCACGCAGAGGATCCGGCACTCCAAACATAAATGATCGTAGTTGCTCTGGTGCCTTCTTTGAGGGGCCAGCGCCCCTGTACATGCAGCAAATAACGAGAAGCGGCACTCAGAGACGTGGTATATCGTGCAAAATAAAGCAACAATGCTTTAATATATAATCACATCAACGTTTCAGGGTTTTACCCCTTCATCAGGATAACAACAAGTGATCAAAATACAAACTTTATACATTACCCCCACCAATGAAACCATTCCAGCATTCCTGCCAGAGTCCCGGGGATCCGTCACCACTCCCCCCTCCACTCGCGGCTGTTGCCGGAAGCGGAAGTGACGCGGCACACCACGTTGGCCGCCGGGAAAGTTGCTACGGAAACGCGGCACCACACGCATTCAGAGACGCCGCCGGCGTTGCCACGGAAACCCGCGACAGATGTGATAGTTTAAAAAGAACCATACAGGTAAATCACATAAACATACTTAGTCACGTCAGCAGCATCCTAACTGCGGGCGGTGCCAGGCCTCCACATAAACAAAATACACCAATAAGTACAAAATGTGAACTATAAACATCACAATTCATTGCTGCTGTAGGAGCATATATAAAATTGTTAAAGAACAATGTGCAAGCCTAATTGAGAGAGCAATACATATAGCAAATATCATAAGAGAACAACATGAGCAATAAATGGCAAAAATAAGTCTAAAGAAAACACAAAGTAGAATAATCATACCATAACGTAATCTTATAAGGCTTATAACATCTGTAATTTACACCAATAGGAGCACACAGCATATGGAATAAATAAATGTGGAATAACTGGATATAGAATATAAATTATCATTAAGGTTAACCATTATAGACAGATAAACCACCGTATACATGGTCAGTGGAGTTGAAACATATCAACCAGTCCAATGCTCGATCCTAGATACCTGACACATCAAAAGAAGCCTCACTATTAAGAAACAATCCAACATGATCACAGAAAGCAATTGAGGCCCATGGTCTCATTCAGACCCCTCGGGACCAGTGCAACAAGACGGAAAATCCAATGGACTTCCAGTTGTAATAAACTTTTGTGTCTATCACCTCTCCGCAACGATAGAGGCACATGGTCAATAATCTTATATCGTATGGTGGCAACGCCATGTCCCAAATGGCGTGCCACCGGTTGTTCACTGTGCCCAGATAGAAGTGCGGCTCTAATGGCCGCCCTATGTTGTGCCATCCTCTCTTTGAACCGGCATACCGTCTTGCCTACATACTGAAGCCCGCAAGGGCAAAACAGCACATAGATAACAAATTTTGAACAGCAAGTAAGAGGCCATCTAATTTTAAATCTTTTCCCAGACTGGGCGTGAGCAATGGTGTCACCGGTCTGGAGGTACCCACACGTGGTGCACCCCAGATATCGGTAGCAACCATTCTTTCTGGTCAAAAAATTTAATTTTTTTGGTTTGTCCAAACCCTGTAATATCCATCCGGACAATGATGTCCTTAATGTTCCTACTCCTAGAGTCAGATGCCACTAAAGGCCACCATGATTTAACATATTTCTTTCTTTCTTCACTCTGCGTGTTGTATTCAGTGATCCACGGAACAGTATTCTGTAGTGATTTCCTATTTTGCTTTATACTAGTCTCAGATAAAAGTGTTTGTCGTGTATGGCCTAAAGCTTTAACCCTAGCTCTTTCTAACTCTCGAATAGGATAACCCTTATCCAAAAAAATGTTTTGTCATAAGCTCCAACTGTCTTACTGTATCCTCTGGATCACTGGTGGTCCTACACACCCTCAAATATTGAGAGTATGGAAGGCCCCTGACAGTGGAACGTGGATGAAAACTGTTGTGTCTGAGGAGGCTGTTTCTATCAGTAGGCTTCGTATACAATGTTGTCTGTATTTGTTGTTGGACAATCAGAATTTTGATGTCTAAATAGTTGATTTCGGTAGAACTAACAGTATATGAAAGTTTGATCGGACTAGGTGACACATTAAGATTATCAACATGTGTCAACAGCACTTCCAAACCACCATCCCAGAATACCAGGAGATCATCTATGTACCTATAATACACAAACATCCCCTCCGCTATACTGGCATTCTCAAAGAATAATTCACGTTCCACCTCCCACATGTATGAGTTGGCTAGTGACGGAGCCACTGCCGACTCCATAGCACATCCAGTTTTCTGGCGGTAAAAACGTCCGTCAAACAAAAAATAATTGTGCGTGATGGTGAACATGAGTAGAGTAAAACAAAATTCTATGTCAGGTCCCGTGTATAGAGGGTTATTGACCAAAAGATGCCTCACGGCCTCCACACCAGCCCGGTGAGGAATGCAAGTGTAAAGGCTGGAGACATCAAGTGTCGCCATGGTGACAGACACAGGAATAATCTGTAAATCTGCCAAATGTCTCAGCAACATGGTGGAATCCTTAAGATAGGAAAAAGTGCTCTGAATGCAAGGTTGTATAAACAAATCTAAAAATATTGAAACCGGCTCACACCTAGACCCCCTGGCAGACACAATAGGCCTGCCAGGAGGTCTCTGCGGATGCTTATGAACTTTAGGTATTGTATAAAAGGGTGTCGTACGTTATGCCGGCGGTCAGGCTCCCGGCGCCCAGCATACCGGCGCAGGGAGCCCGACCGCCGGCATACCAACAGCGTGGCGAGCGCAAAGGAGCCCATTGCGGGCGCGCCACACTATTTTATTTTGCCTTCAGGGCGGTCGTGGACCCCCACGAGGGAGAATAGTTGTCGGTATGCCGGGTGCCGGGATTCCGGCGCCGGTATACTGTGCCCCGGAATCCCGACATTCGGCATACAGAAGACCACCCGTATAAAAGATTGGTACTCTAGGAAACTCAGTCTTCAATTTATTGCAAACACCACTAGAAATAACACCATCACTAACCGCATTATCCAAAATCAGATCCAACTCCATCTTATATAGATCCATTGGATCATGGTCAAGCAAACAGTAAGTTTCATTATCATTAATCAACCGTAAGCATTAAGTGCGATAATCATCAATACCAACCACAACAATTGAACCCCCCTTATCTGCACCACGTATAACAATATCTTGCCTTTCTCCTAATGACTTAAGAGCTAAACGTTCATGCTTAGATAAATTAGGGTGAATCTTATTAGGGGAGGGACATTGCATAGAGTCCACCATACGGCAGAAGGTCTTAATGGATGGGTTAGTTGTGATGGGTTCAAACAGCGATCTCGGTCCAAGTTTGCGCAATTGCTGAGGTAATACTTCAGATGGAAAAGTGTCCACTTTCTTGTCATGATAGTCCTTGAGTTTAAGAGTACGTTGTAATTTGAAATTCTCAATCTTATTATGGTATTCATCCGGCTGGTTTGTGGGAACAAACGACAAACCCTTGCACAGTACCCCAATTTCAGCAGGCGTTAAGGTGCATGAAGATAGATTAAAAATTAATTATTTTTAGCTTTGGGCGGCTTCTGTGTGTGCTTGCCGCCTTTGTTGGTCACCCCTCCTTGTGTGTGTACTTTTCGGGTGGTTCGACCAGCCCGAGTGTTCACACCTAAAGGGGAATGAGATTTCCGTGATGTGGAAGCAATGGAAGAACGTTCATCTGTTTCACTAGCCGAACTCACTGTATTCCGAGAGAATTGCCGGCGTCTATAATACGGTTGCCGTGCTGGGCCCCTCTGCTCATTATTGGAACCCAGCCAGGAATGGGATCCGGTCAAGATGCTGCCGGACGGAATCCCGGCGGTCGAAATACCGACGCCGGAATCCCGACCGCCACAATCCCGACATATTCTCCCTCCGTGGGTGTCCACGACACCCATAGAGGGAGAATATAATAGTGTGCTGAGCGTGGCGAGCGAAGCGAGCCCGCAAGGGGCTGCGTTCCGCTCGCCACCCCTGTCGGGATTGTGTGGTCGGGATTCCGGCGTCGGTATTTCGACCGCCGGGATTCCGACCACCGGGATTTAGTACTGATCCCCCAGGAATACACCAGGTGTAACTCGTAGTCCTGTTGGACCTTCAACAATTTTTTTATTTAATTAATTCCATTTGATAGGCCTGTATCTGGGTCTCAAGTTTCTCCAACCAATTATCAGTTTTATCTTTCTCTAATCTTTTCTTATGAGCAGCCTCAAATGCAGCCAATTTTTCTTTGGTTGCAACGCATTCCCTTGTGGATTCTTCAATTACCAATAAAATCAAGTCCATAGAGCACTTATTTAAAATGGAGATCCATCTTTTGCAAAAGGGAATGCTGTTGCGGCCAATGGTGGGCATGTTATGTATTATGAAACCACGGGGAATTGATTTAGAGCGGAAGAAATCAGATAAAGTGCGTCCATGAAAGGTGAAGTCCAGGTCACGTTTCCTAAGTCAGTACCATTCCTGGAACAGTTCCTCATTTGAATCTACTATCACCACATCAAATGCAGTCTCTTTATGTAAGATGTTTTCTGCCTCAATGTCTGAGTAACTAAAAGTGTCGGAATTGTCGCACTGCAACACATAGGACGTAAAATCCCCTTGCTCCATAGTGCAAAATATGCAAACGTTAGATCCACAGGCAAAGTGGTAACCGGGATAAATCAACCCCCTCAAATGCAGCAGCAAATCATGTAAAGTGCAATAGTGTCCAAATTCAAAGTGCTAGTGCAAATAAAGTGCATCTAGGTAGTGAAACAATGTGCAAAATATTGAGACTCCTTCTGAGGGTAATAAATGTAAAAAACAACGGGTGCCTTGATGCCACCGTGCTACCTGTTCCAGGGCTCACACAGTCAATAGATGTCCATGCAGGGGATCCAGCACTCCAAACATAAATGATCGTTGTTGGTCTGGTGCCTTCTTTGAGGGGTCAGCGCCCCTGTACATGCAGCAAATAACGAGAAGCGGCACTCAGAGACATGGTATATCGTACAAAATAAAGCAACACAGCTTTAATATATCATCACATCAACGTTTTGGGGTTTTACCCCTTCATCAGGATAACAAGTGATCAAAATACAAACTTTATACATTACCCCCACCAATGAAACCATTCCAGCATTCCCGACAGCGTCCCGGGGTTCCGTCGCCACTCCCCCCTCCACAAATATATTTGTTTCATATATCGAACATATGCTCAACTGACGTCATTCCAGATAGAGACTGGTTAATACACCAATAGAGTGAATATAGCTTTTTACCTAATTCTATAAATGCATATACAATGCTCAATGTGAATGAGTTACTAAAAAGTCCTTTGTAGGCAGTGTGCAACAATTGTTACTTTGTATGCCGGCGTCCCGGCTGCAATGTAAAACAGTTCAATGATATAACTGAAAGCGATGCTGTATAGTTACCACTGTTTCCTTCCACTGAAGCAGCATGTCCGTCCCTTTTCACCCGGTGGTGAGGCCGTCACTGCCCCGGGTGATGTGCGCCGGGATGTAGTGTCCGATTAGATGGACTTCAGGCTCTCGTTGTAAATTGTGCTCCCCATGATGGTTTCTGTCTGCTGACAGCCAGGTGGTAAGATGATGAGTTAGCTTGCGGGTGCGGGAGAACGGCACCTTTTTCGGATGGATGTGACAGCAGGATTACAGTGGATGGTTTCCAAGGCTTTCTGTTCCCGTAGTGGTAAACCAGTGCAATGCTGTTTATGAGTGTAGTGTCAAAGCGTTTCGTCCCACAATGCCTTGGGACTTCCTCAAAGACTGCCACTCATTGGGTTGATCTTTTATAGCTAGCAGTGCTTGCTAGTTAATTTCAGATGTGTGCATTTAAGTTAACTCATTCTGGATCTCTACAGTCTCATAATTTTAGTATCTAGGTGTACATTTTCACCACACCATAATTAATTTATATTAAAATACACGTGTACAAAAAGCAATCAAAATAAATAAAGATAAATATAAAAATAGGATTTTGGTACTTACCAGTTAAATCCTTTTCTTTGAATCCATAGGGGGCACTGGAGTACTCTTGGGGATATGGACGGCTTCCGCAGGAACAGGGCACTGAATATTTAAATTTAGAACACTCCACCCCTACATATCCCAGAGTACCTCAGTGTTTTTTACTGAGCCGAACAGGAGTTATAGAGAGGTTGACAATGGAGAATTACATATAACATAACGAACAACAATAAAGTTGACACATAACGTTACTGACAACTAAACAGTTGACACCATAACTGATAGAACTTGATAATTTGAACCAGTCGGTGAGAGTGTGTTACCATAAGTTCCCCTGAACTTACCACAAACCAGGTAAAACTGCACTGGGTGGGCGTCCAGTGCCCCCTATGGTTTAAAGAAAAGTATTTACCTGGTAAGTACCAAAATCCTATTTTCTTTCATCCACTAGGGGTCACTGGAGTACTCTTGGGACGTACCAAAGCTGCCCCCGTGGGCGGGAGAGCCATTTGGCACCTGTAACACTAAGCGGCCAAAGCTAGATGCTGATGCCGCAAACGTATCAAACTTGTAAAAGCACACAAACGTGTGCACTGAAGACCATGTAGCTGCACGGCAAAGCTGCGTCGTAGAAGCTCCACGACCAGCTGCCCATGAAGTTCCCTGCAGAAAAGTGTGTAACGACGGCAATAGTGCCAATCGTCTTTGAAAGTAAATTGACAACGGAGATACCTGCACCTTTAGTGTAGATAAACGCAGTCCTCCATCTAACCCAGTCTGTAGAAATAACAAAAGATGGGATAACTTGATAGATGATGTGGGAAACTTCCGAGCTTCACACCAACCTATATAGGCACGCCAAATTCTGTAATAATGAGCTGCGTAACCGGCTTCCTAGCTCGTAACATGGTTGGCATAACCGATTCTGGAATGCCCGCTCTTCTTAAGAGGGCGGTCTCAACAGCCACCCCGTCAAACGGTATCCGTTCGCATGGTCGACCATGTTATGGTCGACAGTCATTAGGTCGACCACTATTGGTCGACATTGACATGGTCGACGTTGACACATGAAAATGGTCGACACATGAAAGGTCGACACATAAAAAGGTCGACATGAGTTTTTTTACTTTTTTTCTTTTGGGGAACTTTTCCATACTTTACGATCCAAGTGGACTACGATTGGAATGGTAATCTGTGCTGAGCGAAGCGGTAGCGGAGCGAAGGCACCATGCCCGAAGCTCGCGAGCCATGCGAGGGGACGCGGTGCACTAATTGGGGTTCCCAGTCACTTTCCGCAAAAAACGACACCAAAAAAGTTAAAAAACTCATGTCGACCTTTTCATGTGTCGACCTTTCATGTGTCGACCGTGTCCATGTCAATGTCGACCAATAGTGGTCGACCTAATGACTGTCGACAATAACATGGTCGACCATTCATACCGGAACCCCGTCAAACGCAGCCACGCTAAATCGGGGTAAAGGAACGGACCCTGTTGTAACAGGCCCGGACGTAGTGGGAGCGGCCAATGATCGTCTGCGAGTAGTCCGCGGAGATCAGAGAACCAAGCTCTCCGAGGCCAATGAGGCGCCACTAGTATGACTGTGACGGACTCTCTTTTGATCCATTTTAGCAACAGAGGGAGCAGCGGAAACGGTGGAAACAGATACACGAGGCTGTACGGCCACGCGATTGTTAGAGCATCCACCACCACTGCCTTTTGATCTCTCGTTCTGGACACATACTGAAGCGTTTGGTGATTGTGACGAGATGCCATCAGGTCCACTTGAGGGTAACCCCACCTCTGGACCAACATGTGAAACACTTCTGGATTTAATGCCCAGTCTCCTGGATGAAAATCCCGACGGCTGAGATAATCCGCCTCCCAGTTGTCGACTCCCGGAATGAACACTGCTGACAATATCACTTGGTGATGTTCGGCCCAATTGAGAATTCAAGCTACTTCCCGCATTGCCATGCGGCTTTTTGTTCCTCCTTGTTTGTTGATGTACGCGACAGCCGTCGCGATGTCTAACTGCACCTGAACAGTCTGAGACCGTAGCATGTGTACTGCTTGTTGTAATGCATTGTAAATTGCCCGAAGTTCCAGGACATTTATAGACAGCAATCTTTCGTGATCCGCCCAGAGACCCTGGAGCTGACAATTTTGAACTACAGCTCCCCAACCTCTGAGACTCGTGTCCGTCGTTAGAATTATCCAATTCCAGGAGCCGAACCGTTTCCCTGCGGTTAGATTGTGTACTTTGAGCCACCAGAGTAGAGATACTCTGGCCCGTGGAGACAGACGGGCAGATGCGAGCCCGACCACTGAGCGAGCACATACAGTTGAAATGGACGTGAGTGAAATCTTCCGAATTGAAGCGCTTCGAAAGCCGCCACCATTGTGCCTAAGAGGTGAATGCACAAATGTACCGAGACACTGCGTGGCTTGAGCACTAATGGTACCAGATGACGAATAATCTGTACCTTCTGTTCTGGTAGGTAAATTCTTTGATTTACCGTATCGAGAATCATACCTAGGAATTGAAGTCGTTGAGACGGAATTAGATGTGATTTCTTGAAGTTGACAATCCAACCGTGGTGAACCAGTATATTGTACGTTAGCAACGCATGTTGCAGGAGCATCTTTCGAGACGAAGCTTTGATGAGCAGATTGTCTAAGTACGGAACTATTATCACTCCCAGGGAACTGAGATGAGCTATCATCACAGACATCACTTTTGTGAATACCCGAGGCGCTGACGAAAGGCCAAACGGTAGAGCCTGAAACTGGTAATGGTTCTGCCGTATTGCAAAACGCAAGAACCTCTGATGAGGTGGCCAAATTGGAATGTGTAAGTACGCATCCTTGAGATCTAGCGCAATCATGAATTTGTGTGGCTCTAAACCTGCAATTACTGACCGCAGAGATTCCATCTTGAATCTGTAGTAAGTGACGTACTGATTGAGACCCTTTAAGTTCAATATTGGCCTGACGGAGCCATCCGGCTTCGGTACCACAAACAGACTGGAATAATAACCCTGACCTTGTTGTTGTACCGGGACCTGAATCAAAACTGCTGAATCCAGCAGGGACTGAATGGCAATTTGCAGAACCGCCCTCTTGTCGTCCAAGAGAGGCAGTCCTGTCTTGAAAAACCGCAGTGGCGGAAGACAGTGGAAACTCTATTTTGTAACCTTTTAACACTAAATTGCGGATTCACCCATCTGTGGATGTCTGGAACCACGCCAAATGGAACGTCTGAAGGCGTGCTCCCACAATTGGAGATCCGAGATGGTCTGGGAGCCCATGCCACTGGCTTGTTGGTGACCTTAGCGTCCTGACGACTGGTGTTGGTTTGTTGGAAACCACGTCCTCGACCTCGTCTACCAGGCGTGGCTGTTCCTCTGCCACGCCCGCGAAAGGGCTGAGGTCTAAAGGATTTGAACGCAGGTCCAGAGTATCTCCGTCTTGGTACCGTTGGAGGCAATGGTAAGAAAACAGACTTTCCTCCCGTGGCCTCAGAAATCCATTTCTCCAATTCAGGACCAAACAACTTCTCGCCACCGTAAGGTAACGCCTCTATACCTCTTTTGACCTCTGCCTCCGCTTGCCAAGAACGCAGCCAGAGTGCTCGTCGTACTGTAACCAGTGACGATGAAATGCGAGAAGTGAGCTGACAGACGTCAGTAGAAGCTGTACATAGATATTCAGCAGCTTCACAGATTTGATCAGCCAGAAGTATAAGATGATCGTCATGTAGGGCAGACTTTAGTTCTGTTATCCATACTATGAGCGCCTTAGTGACCCAAATGCCAACCAACCCAGGTCTCAGCAACACTCCTGCTGCTATATACATGGACTTTAGCATAGTTTCTATTTTGCGGTCTGAAGGGTCTTTAAGCGTAGTAGCAGTTGGCACTGGTATGGTTAATTTCTTTGTAAGTTTTGACAGACGAATCAACCATTGGCGTATTCTCCCATGTACATGTCACAGAGTCTGGAAACGGGTAACTAGACTTAAATCTGCGAGGTATAGAAAATCGTTTATCTGGATTCTTTTGTGTTTCTACTAACATCTTATTAAGAGACTCTGAAACAGGAAAACACATTGGAGATCTCTGTCGTTTAGTAAATACGACTTAATCATTTGTCAGAGGCTCCTCAGTTTCTGTAAACTTCAGAGACTGACGCACCGCTATGATGAGATTATCAATGCCTGGGCTGTTAAAATCATCACTATCTGACTGCTGGTCTACTTCGCCCTCCTCACCCTCCTCCGCAGTGAGGTCTGGCATGGAATAGTCAGAATGCAACATAGCAGAAACTGGTAAATCATAATACATATGAAATTTATCCCGTCTACCCAAAATGGATTTGGACTTTTGGCAAGGCTGAGACGCCTCCGGTAGTTCTGGCGGTCTCACCCTAGACTCAGATCTTGCTGCTTCCCGCTCTTGTTGAGAGGCGGCCAATTCTGATTGCAACACAGCCAGTACATTGGCTAGCATCTCCCATGGAGGGTCCGGGGAAGAAACTGGCTTTAAAACCAGAGCAGCAATTGCATTCGTAGCTGAATTCACAAAACATACTGTACATGTGGTAGATCCATGCGGTAACACACTGTTACAGACATTGCAGTGAAACTGCTTTTTCCTTTTTGCTGGTGCCTTACTCATTATGCAGACAGACAATACAATATACAAAAACAGACAACTTGCACAACTCCATAAAATAGTACTAAGGTGTGTGTGAGATATATATCTGGTCAAGTGCAGTACACGTGGCCAGTCCTAATGAAATGTGATCCCAAATTCCCACTAACACCTCTGCTCCTAGTAAAGATGTAGGACAGGAACGTTCTGGAATCACAACAGGAAGAACAGGAAGCATGGTTAAAATGGCCCCCAAGCCATGCTTACAGTATAATCACAGTACAGGTTATAATCTTTTGAAACAGATATATAACCTGGGTAGCGGGAGCCGGGGGACGGACAGCGGGAGTCGGGGAGTGCGCTCCATAGAGCCATGAAGCAGCTCTATGAATGAAAGACCTGCGGGCGGCGCGGCATTAAGCAGCGGCGGCGGGTGGCTTACATTGCGGCGGGCGGCGCTCTCAGAAACAGTGTCCCCACACAGCGGGGTGGCAGCGTGAGCTGACCGCCCCGTCCAACATACCTGGACTCCTGTGGTGAGGCTATGATGGGGCTTCTCTGCAAGCGCCGTCCAGCCTTTTCTGCAGGATGTCTGCACTTGGCTGTAAGGGTGCTCTTTAGTGAGGACCGACATGCCACAGCTGCTTGTAGCAGCTTCCACTATCCCGGACCCTCGCCTTTTGGAAGGGGGGAAGGGATGTGGTAAAGTGAAAAAAAGAAAAATCAAAAATATAATAAAAATATATTCAAAAGAAGTGTGGATGAGCCCCACACAAACCATGTTGCTACGATGAGCACAGAAAAAACACTGAGGTACTCTGGGATATGGAGGGGTGGAGTGTTCTAAATTTAAATATTCAGTGGCCTGTTCCTGCGGAAGCCGTCCATATCCCCAAGAGTACTCCAGTGACCCCTAGTGGATGAAAAAGAAATAAGTATAATTAAACAGAAAAGTCTCCCTGTAATTTTACCACTTTGATTTTAATACCTCCCATCTGTGCAGAGGCTGAGTCTGGACCATGCCTAGGTACAAATACAGGCTCTCTGGACCCTGCCTTCAGATAGAGATCAAAGGGAGAGAAAGGTTTTTAAATATTGTTGTTTGGAATACAGAAAATGGTGGTCCTTCTAGATCAATCCTGACGTATTCCTGGTTTATACATACCATTACAATATACACAGATCATATAAATATAGATAAATAACTAAATACACAGGAGATATATAGAAATCTATGTATTAAAGTACACAGGTAGGTTGAAAAAGATTATTTTTCGCCTATATAGGGGTCCCATTTAAATTAAAGTTTACCCCTAAGATGATGTTATTCTGGTATAGATACACTGTTGATATCTTTCTTATTAATCAATCGAATGTCTATACACATTATTTTGCTAAGTATATAATTACATATCACCCTAATCACCAATATACACAAACACCATGATATGTTAATTGATCTCTTATAATAATTTCCCCAGTAGAAATATATTTTCTCTCAGCTGGACCCCCAAAAGATATCTATAAGGACCCACATAAGGATTCTCCTGGCACTAATATTTGACATAGACAATAGTGTAATATATGGATGACCTGCCGCTATGTAATGCCCCTCCCCCTTGCTTCTCTCACCTCCCCGATGACCCCCCCCCCCTCTGATGTACCCCTCGATTGTTTCTTCCTCAGTAACTGGGTTGCCATGGGTGACGTCCCTGGATTATCTGGAGGAAACCAGAAAGCTTTGATGTTACTGATGAATTAAGTGTTGGTAGATTGTCCCAAATGGACACCCAACAGTGACATTTTCTTCAATTATCTAGGGACGTGTAATCGAGTGCCTCATTCAATACATTTGGTACAAGTGTCTCTAGTTTGAACATCCAGGATGACTCACCAATACATAATTGCCTAAATCTATTTCCACCTCTCTTGGTATTGGTGAATCTTTCTACTGCTACAATGGACAGGCCTTTGGGATCCCCTCCATGATGTTTTGCGAAATGACGAGAGACACTGTGTTACTTTTCTATTCAAGATGTTGCATCTATGTTCCCTAAATCTACTTTTGATACTTCTTGTAGTTCTGCCTACATATTGTAGGGAACAAGGACATATACACAATAGCTGGACTCACAATTCATGAATTGCTTGATGTCAAAGGTATCTAGTGATGAGCGGGTTCGGTTCCTCGGAATCCGAACCCGCCCGAACTTCAGCTTTTTTTACACGGGTCCGAGCAGGCTCGGATCCTCCCGCCTTGCTCGGTTAACCCGAGCGCGCCCGAACGTCATCATCCCGCTGTCGGATTCTCGCGAGGCTCGGATTCTATATAAGGAGCCGCGCGTCGCCGCCATTTTCACACGTGCATTGAGATTGATAGGGAGAGGACGTGGCTGGCGTCCTCTCCATTTAGAAGAAATAGATAGAGACTTAGAGAGTGAGACACTTGATTTACTGGAGCTTAGGAGTACTCAGAGAGTGCAGAGTTTACTAGTGACTGACCAGTGACCACCAGTGCAGTTTTATATTTAATATGATCCGTTCTCTGCATGAAAAAAAACGATACACAGTGACACAGTATACCATATCTGTGCTCAGCCTCAGTGTGCTGCATCATCTATGTATATCTGACTGTGCTGAGTGCTCACTGCTCACACAGCTTAATTGTGGGGGAGACTGGGGAGCAGTTATAGCAGGAGTACATATTTTAACAGTGCACACTTTTCTTTTGCTGCCAGAGTGCCACTGCCAGTGTGACTGACCAGTGACCACTGGCACTGACCACCAGTATATTGTGATTGTCTGCCTGAAAAAGTTAAACACTCGTCGTGTGGTGTTTTTTTAATTCTATAAACGCATTCTGCTGACAGTGTCCAGCAGGTCCGTCATTATCATTATATAATATATACCTGTCCGGCTGCAGTAGTGATATATATATATATATATATTTTGAATCATTATCATCCAGTCTATATTAGCAGCAGACGCAGTACGGTAGTCCACGGCTGTAGCTACCTCTGTGTCGGCAGTCGCTCGTCCATCCATAATTGTATACCACCTACCTGGGGTGTTTTTTTTCTTTTCTATCTTCTTGATACTAGTAGCTTACTTTAGGAGTCTGCAGTGCTGACAGTGTCCAGCAGGTCCGTCATTATCATTATATATACCTGTCCGGCTGCAGTAGTGATATATATATATATGTATTTTGAATCATTATCATCCAGTCTATACTAGCAGCAGACGCAGTACGGTAGTCCACAGCTGTAGCTACCTCTGTGTCGGCAGTCGCTCGTCATCCATAAGTATACTAGTATCCATCCATCTCCATTGTTTACCTGAGGTGCCTTTTAGTTGTGCCTATTAAAATATGGAGAACAAAAATGTTGAGGTTCCAAAAATAGGGAAAGATCAAGATCCACTTCCACCTCGTGCTGAAGCTGCTGTCACTAGTCATGGCCGAGACGATGAAATGCCATCAACGTCGTCTGTCAAGGCCGATGCCCAATGTCATAATACAGAGCATGTAAAATCCAAAACACCAAATATCAGTAAAAAAAGGACTCAAAAATCTAATAGAAAATTGTCGGAGAAGCGTAAACTTGCCAATATGCCATTTATCACACGGAGTGGCAAGGAACGGCTGAGGCCCTGGCCTATGTTCATGGCTAGTGGTTCAGCTTCACATGAGGGTGGAAGCACTCAGCCTCTCGCTAGAAAAATGAAACGACTCAAGCTGGCAAAAGCACAGCAAAGAACTGTGCGTTCTTCGAAATCCCAAATCCACCAGGAGAGTCCAATTGTGTCGGTTGCGATGCCTGACCTTCCCAACACTGGACGTGAAGAGCATGCGCCTTCCACCATTTGCACGCCCCCTGCAAGTGCTGGAAGGAGCACCCGCAGTCCAGTTCCTGATAGTCAGATTGAAGATGTCAGTGTTGAAGTACACCAGGATGAGGAGGATATGGGTGTTGCTGGCGCTGGGGAGGAAATTGACCAGGAGGATTCTGATGGTGAGGTGGTTTGTTTAAGTCAGGCACCCGGGGAGACACCTGTTGTCCGTGGGAGGAATATGGCCATTGACATGCCTGGTGAAAATACCAAAAAAATCAGCTCTTCGGTGTGGAAGTATTTCAACAGAAATGCGGACAACAGGTGTCAAGCCGTGTGTTGCCTTTGTCAAGCTGTAATAAGTAGGGGTAAGGACGTTAACCACCTCGGAACATCCTCCCTTATACGTCACCTGCAGCGCATTCATCATAAGTCAGTGACAAGTTCAAAAACTTTGGGCGACAGCGGAAGCAGTCCACTGACCAGTAAATCCCTTCCTCTTGTAACCAAGCTCACGCAAACCACCCCACCAACTCCCTCAGTGTCAATTTCCTCCTTCCCCAGGAATGCCAATAGTCCTGCAGGCCATGTCACTGGCAATTCTGACGAGTCCTCTCCTGCCTGGGATTCCTCCGATGCATCCTTGAGTGTAATGCCTACTGCTGATGGCGCTGCTGTTGTTGCTGCTGGGAGTCGATCGTCATCCCAGAGGGGAAGTCGGAAGACCACTTGTACTACTTCCAGTAAGCAATTGACTGTCCAACAGTCCTTTGCGAGGAAGATGAAATATCACAGCAGTCATCCTGCTGCAAAGCGGATAACTGAGGCCTTGACAACTATGTTGGTGTTAGACGTGCGTCCGGTATCCGCCGTTAGTTCACAGGGAACTAGACAATTTCTTGAGGTAGTGTGCCCCCGTTACCAAATACCATCTAGATTCCACTTCTCTAGGCAGGCGATACCGAGAATGTACACGGACGTCAGAAAAAGACTCACCAGTGTCCTAAAAAATGCAGTTGTACCCAATGTCCACTTAACCACGGACATGTGGACAAGTGGAGCAGGGCAGACTCAGGACTACATGACTGTGACAGCCCACTGGGTAGATGTATTGCCTCCCGCCGCAAGAACAGCAGCAGCGGCACCAGTAGCAGGATCTCTCAAACGCCAGCTCGTTCCTAGGCAGGCTACGCTTTGTATCACCGCTTTCCAGAATACGCACACAGCTGAAAACCTCTTACGGCAACTGAGGAAGATCATCGCAGAATGGCTTACCCCAAATGGACTCTCCTGTGGATTTGTGGCATCGGACAATGCCAGCAATATTGTGCGTGCATTACATCTGGGCAAATTCCAGCACGTCCCATGTTTTGCACATACCTTGAATTTGGTGCAGAATTATTTAAAAAACGACAGGGGCGTGCAAGAGATGCTGTCGGTGGCCAGAAGAATTGCGGGCCACTTTCGGCGTGCAGGCACCGCGTACAGAAGACTGGAGCACCACCAAAAAGACCTGAACCTGCCCTGCCATCATCTGAAGCAAGAGGTGGTAACGAGGTGGAATTCAATCTTCTATATGCTTCAGAGGATGGAGGAGCAGCAAAAGGCCATTCAAGCCTATACATCTGCCCACGATATAGGCAAAGGAGGTGGAATGCACCTGTCTCAAGCGCAGTGGAGAATGATTTCAACGTTGTGCAAGGTTCTGCTGCCCTTTGAACTTGCCACACGTGAAGTCAGTTCAGACACTGCCAGCCTGAGCCAGGTCATTCCCCTCATCAGGCTTTTGCAGAAGAAGCTGGAGGCATTGAAGGAGGAGCTAAAACACAGCGATTCCGCTAGGCATGTGGGACTTGTGGATGGAGCCCTTCATTCGCTTAACCAGGATTCACGTGTGGTCAATCTGTTGAAATCAGAGCACTACATTTTGGCCACCGTGCTCGATCCTAGATTTAAAACCTACGTTGGATCTCTCTTTCCGGCAGACACAAGTCTGCAGGGGTTCAAAGAACTGCTGGAGAGAAAATTGTCAAGTCAAGCGGAACGCGACCTGTCAACATCTTCTCCTTCACATTCTCCCGCAATTGGGGGTGCGAGGAAAAGGCTACGAATTCCGAGCCCACCCGCTGGCGGTGATGCAGGGCAGTCTGATGCTGATATCTGGTCCGGACTGAAGGACCTGCCAACGATTACTGACATGTCGTCTACTGTCACTGCATATGATTCTGTCACCATTGAAAGAATGGTGGAGGATTATATGAGTGACCGCATCCAAGTAGGCACGTCAGACAGTCCGTACGTATACTGGCAGGGAAAAGAGGCAATTTGGAGGCCCTTGCACAAACTGGCTTTATTCTACCTAAGTTGCCCTCCCTCCAGTGTGTACTCCGAAAGAGTGTTTAGTGCCGCCGCTCACCTTGTCAGCAATCGGCGTACGAGGCTACTTCCAGAAAATGTGGAGAAGATGATGTTCATTAAAATGAATTATAATCAATTACTCCTTGGAGACATTCACCAGCAGCAATTGCCTCCAGAAAGTACACGGGGATCTGAGATGGTGGATTCCAGTGGGGACGAATTAATAATCTGTGAGGAGGGGGATGTACACAGTGAAAGGGGTGATGAATCGGACGATGATGATGAGGTGGACATCTTGCCTCTGTAGAGCCAGTTTGTGCAAGGGGAGATTGATTGCTTCTTTTTTGGTGGGGGCCCAAACCAACCAGTCATTTCAGTCACAGTCGTGTGGCAGACCCGGTCGCTGAAATGATGGGTTGGTTAAAGTGTGCATGTCCTGTTTATACAACATAAGGGTGGGTGGGAGGGCCCAAGGACAATTCCATCTTGCACCTCTTTTTTCTTTTTTTCTTCTTTGCGTCATGTGCTGTTTGGGGAGTTTTTTGGAAGGGCCATCCTGCGTGACACTGCAGTGCCACTCCTAGATGGGCCAGGTGTTTGTGTCGGCCACTAGGGTCGCTTATCTTACTCACACAGCTACCTCATTGCGCCTCTTTTTTTTTCTTTGCGTCATGTGCTGTTTGGGGACTCGGGAGTAGTTTTTTGAAGGGCCAGCCTGCGTGACACTGCAGTGCCACTCCTAGATGGGCCAGGTGTTTGTGTCGGCCACTTGGGTCGCTTATCTTAGTCACACAGCTACCTCATTGCGCCTCTTTTTTTCTTTGCGTCATGTGCTGTTTGGGGACTGGGGAGTAGTTTTTTGAAGGGCCAGCCTGCGTGACACTGCAGTGCCACTCCTGGATGGGCCAGGTGTTTGTGTCGGCCACTTGGGTCGCTTATCTTAGTCACACAGCTACCTCATTGCGCCTCTTTTTTTTCTTCATTGCGTCATGTGCTGTTTGGGGGGTGTTTTTTGGAAGGGCCATCCTGCGTGACACTGCAGTGCCACTCCTAGATGGGCCAGGTGTTTGTGTCGGCCACTAGGGTCGCTTATCTTACTCACACAGCTACCTCATTGCGCCTCTTTTTTTCTTTGCGTCATGTGCTGTTTGGGGACTGGGGAGTAGTTTTTTGAAGGGCCAGCCTGCGTGACACTGCAGTGCCACTCCTAGATGGGCCAGGTGTTTGTGTCGGCCACTTGGGTCGCTTATCTTACTCACACAGCTACCTCATTGCGCCTCTTTTTTTTCTTCTTTGCGTCATGTGCTGTTTGGGGGGTGTTTTTTGGAAGGGCCATCCTGCGTGACACTGCAGTGCCACTCCTAGATGGGCCAGGTGTTTGTGTCGGCCACTAGGGTCGCTTATCTTACTCACACAGCTACCTCATTGCGCCTCTTTTTTTCTTTGCGTCATGTGCTGTTTGGGGACTGGGGAGTAGTTTTTTGAAGGGCCAGCCTGCGTGACACTGCAGTGCCACTCCTAGATGGGCCAGGTGTTTGTGTCGGCCACTAGGGTTGCTTATCTTACTCACACAGCTACCTCATTGCGCCTCTTTTTTTTCTTCTTTGCGTCATGTGCTGTTTGGGGAGTGTTTTTTGGAAGAGCCATCCTGCAATGACACTGCAGTGCCACTCCTAGATGGGCCAGGTGTTTGTGTCGGCCACTTGGGTCGCTTATCTTAGTCACACAGCTACCTCATTGCGCATCTTTTTTTTCTTCTTTGCGTCATGTGCTGTGTGGGGAGTGTTTTTTGGAAGGGCCATCCTGCGTGACACTGCAGTGCCACTCCTAGATGGGCCAGGTGTTTGTGTCGGCCACTTGGGTCGCTGAGCTTAGTCATCCAGCGACCTCGGTGCAAATTTTAGGACTAAAAATAATATTGTGAGGTGTTCAGAATAGACTGAAAATGAGTGTAAATTATGGTTATTGAGGTTAATAATACTATGGGATCAAAATGACCCCCAAATTCAATGATTTAAGCTGTTTTTTAGGGTTTTTTGAAAAAAAACACCCGAATCCAAAACACACCCGAATCCGACAAAAAAAATTCGGTGAGGTTTTGCCAAAACGCGTTCGAACCCAAAACACGGCCGCGGAACCGAACCCAAAACCAAAACACAAAACCCGAAAAATTTCAAGTGCACATCCCTAAAGGTATCCCCATTGAAGCTAGATGTTATGCTGATAGTTTTATTCAGTATAAATTTGCAAGTCAAACAGATGGATTTATTGCATCTGTAGCAACCAACAGTTTTAGTGTTTAACCAATTGGTGGATTCTTCCTTTTCTGTTTCTTTTAGAGTGTTTAACATGCTTGGAACTAGGTATTCTTCTTAAATACTACTGCTGGGTTTTTTCCTATTGCGTTTTTTAAAATTGGATCTTGTTTCAATATTGCAAAGTTATCACATATAATCTTCTTTATTTCCCTTGATTTATTATTAAATTTAGATAAAAAGATTATATTTTTGGGCTCCTCATTCTTTTCACTCATAGAGCTGCTGCCCTCCATACTTGTTATGAATGTTTCCTGTCTTGAGTTGAATGATACTCCTATTTTTGTTTTAGTTGCATTATCTTTATTTAATAAATCTTTCCTACATACTTTATTTGCATACTCTCTCGCATTATTCAAAAGTCTAGCTGGGTTTCCCCTTCTCTCAAAGTGCACCAACATAATTTCTATTTGGGAATGAAAATCCTCATCCCCCTGCCCAATTTCTCCTGTTTTTTTTGGTATGTTCTTAATCCACGGTGTATGATGATTGCTCATATAATGCAGACAGTCAGATGCGCCCACAGGTTTCATGTAGTTAGATGGGATAATAATATTGTCCCTAGCAGAGAGCGCGATATCTAGAAAGACTATAGTGTCAAAACTAAAAGTGTGAGTAAAGATTAAATGAAATTCATTAGTGGTTAAATACTTAAATTCAAGTGCTCGGTGGTGACCCCCTTTCTAAATAATACAGAAATCATCAATAAAACAGCCATAGAGGACCAGATCATCTCTATATGGGCCATCACAGATGTAACGCTCCTTGAGGCGACCCATATAGAGATTTGCAAAGCTAGGTGCAAATCTAGTCCCCATGGCCGTCCCCAGTGTCTTTAAATAATATGTGTTATTAAACAAAAAATAGTTATGTGCTAATATGAATAATATAGATTCCGTCACAAAGTCACATCTCCCTTGTGTTTTATTCACATCTCCATTTAAATAATATTTTGTTGTTTCTATTCCCGCCTTATGCGGAATGTTGGTTTATAATGCTTGGACATCAAGTGTTATGAATGCCCACCCTTCTGTCCAGCAAATCTCGGAAACTTTCTGTAGAAAGTGTTTTGTGTCCTTAATATGAGAGTTCAATTTATTGACGCGACTCTGTAAGTGAGCATCTACAAATTGTGATAAATTAGAAGTGAGTGATTTGTGAATTTTGGGTAAATGATAAAAAAATAAGAATTTACTCACCGGTAATTCTATTTCTCGTAGTCCGTAGTGGATGCTGGGAACTCCGTAAGGACCATGGGGAATAGACGGGCTCCACAGGAGACTGGGCACTCTAAAAGAAAGATTAGGTACTATCTGGTGTGCACTGGCTTCTCCCTCTATGCCCCACCTCCAGACCTCAGTTAGGGAAACTGTGCCCGGAAGAGCTGACACAACAAGGAAAGGATTTGGAATCCAGGGTAAGACTCATACCCTGGCGCTGGGTATTTCTTTCTAAAGACTCATACCAGCCACACCAATCACACCGTACAACTTGTGATAACCATACCCAGTTAACAGTATGAACAACAACTGAGCCTCATTTAACGGATGGTTCATAACAATAACCCTTTAGTTAAGCAATAACTATATACATGTATTGCAGATAGTCAGCACGTGGGACGGGCTCCCAGCATCCACTACGGACTACGAGAAATAGAATTACCGGTGAGTAAAGTCTTATTTTCTCTGACGTCCTAGTGGATGCTGGGAACTCCGTAAGGACCATGGGGATTATACCAAAGCTCCCAAACGGGCGGGAGAGTGCGGATGACTCTGCAGCACCGCATGAGCAAACTCAAGGTCCTCCTCAGCCAGGGTATCAAACTTGTAGAACTTAGTAAACGTGTTTGACCCCGACCAAGTAGCAGCTCAGCAAAGCTGTAAAGCAGAGACCCCTCGGGCAGCCGCCCAAGAAGAGCCCACCTTCCTTGTGGAATGGGCTTTTACTGATTTTGGATGCGGCAATCCAGCCGCAGAGTGAGCCAGCTGAATCGTGCCACAGATCCAGCGAGCAATAGTCTGCTTCTAAGAAGGAGCGCCAACCTTGTTGGCTGCATACAGAATAAACAGCGAGTCAGACTTTCTGACTCCCGCCATTCTGGAAACATAAATTTTTAAAGCCCGGACTACGTCCAGCAACTTGGAATCCTCCAAGTCCCTAGTAGCCGCAGGCACCACAATAGGTTGATTCAAATGAAACGATGATACCACCTTAGGGAGAAATTGGGGACGAGTCCTCAATTCTGCCCTGTCCATATGGAAGATCAGATAGGGGCTTTTACATGACAAAACCGCCAATTCTGACACACGCCTAGCCGAAGCTAAGGCCAATAGCATGACCACTTTCCACGTGAGATATTTTAGCTCCACGGTCTTAAGTGGCTCAAACCAGTGGGATTTCAGGAAATCCAACACAACGTTAAGATCCCAAGGTGCCACTGGAGGCACAAAAGGAGGCTGAATATGCAGCACCCCCGTAACAACGTCTGAACCTCAGGCAGTGAAGCCAGTTCTTTTTGAGAGAAAATGGATAGGGAGAAAAATCTTGACCTTCATGGATCCTAATTTTAGGCCCATAGTCACTCCTGACTGTAGGAAGTGCAGGAATCGACCCTGCTGGAATTCCTCTGTAGGGCCTTCCCGGCCTCACACCAAGCAACCTATTTTCGCCATATACAGTGAAAAAGTCTTGCTGTCACGTCTTTCCTAGCCTTTATCAGCGTAGGAATAACTGCATCCGGAATGCCCTTTTCCGCTAGGATCCGACGTTCAACCGCCATGCCGTCAAATGCAGCCGCGGTAAGTCTTGGAACAGACAGGGCCCCTGTTGCACCATGTCCTGTCTGAGAGGCAGAGGCCATGGGTCCTCTGAGAACATTTCTTGCAGTTCCGGGTACCGAGTCCTTCTTGGCCAATTCGGAGCAAAGAATATTGTTCTCACTCCTCCTTTTATTACAATTCTCAGCCCTTGGGTAAGAGAGGAAGAGGAGGGAATACAGAGACCGACTGGAACACCCACGGTGTTACTAGTGCGACCACAGCTATCGCCTGAGGGTCCCTTGACCCGGCGTAAAACCTTTTTTAGCTTTTTATTGAGGTGGGACGCCATCTAGTCCACCTGAGGCAGTTCCCATCAATTTGCAAACTGCGTGAAGACTTCCTGATGAAGTCCCCACTCTCGCGGGTGGAGGTCGTGCCTGCTGAGGAAGTCTGCTTCCCAGTTGTCCACTCCCGGAATGAACACTGCTGACAGTGCGCTTACTTGATTCTCAGCCCAGCAAAGAATTCTGGCGGCTTCTACCCTCGCCACCCTGCTCCTTGTGCCGCCTTGGCGGTTTACATGAACCCCTGTGGTCTGACTGGATCAGAGCCGGTTGGTCGCGAAGCAGGATCTCCGCTTGACTTAGGACGTTGTATATGGCCCTTAGTTCCAGGATATTGATGTGAAGGCAAGTCTGTTGACTTGACCACAGACCTTGGAAATTTCTTCCCTGTGTAACTGCCCCCCACCCTCGGAGGCTTGCATCCGTGGTCACCAGGACCCAGTTCTGAATGCAGAATCTGCGTCCCTCGAGAAGGTGAGCACTCTGCAGCCACCACAGGAGAGACACCCTGGCCCTGGGGGATAGGGTGATTTACCGATGCATCTGTAGAGGTGATCCGGACCACTTGTCCAGTAAGTTCCATTGGAAGGTCCTCGCATGGAACCTGCCTAAGGGGATGGCCTCGTATGATGCCACCATCCTTCCCAGGACTCAAGTGCAGTGATGCACTGACACCTGTTTTGGTTTTAATAGATTCCTGACCAGTGTCATGAGCTCCTGAGCTCTCTCTATCGGGAGATAAACCCTTTTATGGTCTGTGTCTAGGATCGTGCCTAGGAGAGGCAGATGAGCTGTAGGAACCAATTGCCCTTTGGAATATATAGAATCCAGCCGTGTTGCCGTTACACTTCCAGAGAAAGTGATACGCTGTTCAGCAACTGCTCTCTTGATCTCGCTTTTATGAGATCGTCCAAGTACGTGATAATAGTGACACCTTGCTTCCCCAGGAGCACCATCATATCCGCCATTACCTTGGTGAATATTCTCGGGGCCGTGGAGAGACCAAACGGCAACGTCTGAAATTGGTAATGACAATCCCGTACCGCAATTCTGAGGTACGCCTAATGAGGTGGATAAATGGGGACAGGAAGGTATGCATCCCTTATGTCCCGATTCACGATAAAGTCTCCCCTTTTTAGGCTTGCACTGACCGCTCTTAGCGATTCCATCTTGAACTTGAACCTTCTCAGGTATATGTTCAGGGATTTTTAATTCAATATGGGTCTGACCGAACCGTCTGGTTTCGGGATTACAACACGGTCGAATAATAACACCCTCTTGTTGAAGGAGGGGACCCTTGACCACCACCTGTTGAAGATACAATTTGTGAATTGCAGTTAACACTGGCTTTCTCTCTTTGGGGGAAGCCCGCAGGGCCGTCGGTGAGGGGGCATCTTCTCACAGTCCAGCTTGTATCCCTGAGACACAATATCTATTGCCCAGGGATCTAACAGGGAGTGAACCCACTTGTGGCTGAATTTACGAAGGCGTGTCCCCACCGGGCCTAGCTCCGCCTGTGGAGCCCCAGCGACATTGGTGGAGTTTTGTAGAGGCCAGGGAGGACTTCTGTTCCTGGGAACTAGCTGTATTGTGCAGCTTCTTTCCTCTGCCCCCGGCTCTGACAAGAAAGGACGCACCTCAGACTTTCTTGTTTCTTTATTCGAAAGGCTGCATTTAATAATGTCGTGCTTTCTTAGGCTGTGCAGGAATATAAGGAAAACTAGCAGAATTACCAGCTATAGCTGTGGAGACCAGGCCCGAGAACCCTTCTCCACACAATCCTCAGCCTTCCATATGCCTCTTAAGTCGGCATTATCTGTCCAATGCATATTCTACAGGACACGTCAAGCAGAAATCGACATAGCTTTGACTCTAGGACCCAGTATGCTCATGTCTCTTTGGGCATGCTTTATAATTATATATCTATCACTTAAGACAGCATATTTAATATATTAATATCTATATGCATACTAGGGTCTCAATCTCTGCTGATAAGGTACCTGTCCACGCTGCCACAGCGCTATAAACCCATGCAGACACAATCGCCGGTCTGGGTAGTATACTAGAATGTGCACGCTATCTGCAGGATCCCTGAGAATAGCAAGTGCTACCGTCTGTGCAAACAGGACACCCTAGGGGAATATTCTCAACACATCCTGGCCCTAGTGGGGAAAGGATACAGCCTGAGAATTCTCTTGTGGAAAGCTGCCGTCTCTTGTCTGGAGATTCCCGCTCTTTTTACTCATGAGAGGAGGGAAATTTACCTCAGCATTCTTCCCCTTAAACATGTGTACTCTCGTGTCAGGGACAGATGAGTCATCAGTGATATGCAAATTATGTTTTATTACAATAATCATATATTGAATACCTTTTAGCCATTTTGGCTGTAACTTTGCATTATCGTAGTCGACAGTGGAGTTAAACTCCGTATCGATACCAGTGTTTGTTATTTTGGATAGTGAGCTTTGAGAGACTCTGAAGGTCTCTGTGAAATAGGGACAGACATGGGTAGATTTCCTGTCTGTTCCCTAACCTTTTGTGCAATAAATTCACCTTAGCACTTACACATATCCAAACAGGTGTCGGCGTTATCGACGGAGACACCCTCTCACACACATATCCGCTCTATCACCTCCTTAGAGGAGCCTTTTACCTCAGACATGTCGACACACGCGTACCGACACAACACACACAGGGGATGCTCTATTTGAGGACAGTTTCCCCACAAGGCCCTTTGGAGAAACAGAGAGAGAGTATGCCAGCACACACCCCAGCACTATATAACACAGGGATTACACTACAACTCAGTGTTTACCCAGTAGCTGCTGTATATACAAATTTTGCGCCTAAATTTATGTGCCCCCCCTCTCTTTCCACCCTTTTGTGTACCAGGATACTGCAGGGGAGCGCCTGGGGAGCTTCCTTCCAGCGGAGCTGTGAAGAGAAAATGGCACTGGTGTGCTGAGGAAGAAGGCCCCGTCCCCTCAGCGGCAGGCTTCTGTCCCGCTGTTTCTGACTAAAAAATGGCGGGGGTTTTACACATATACAGTCACAGACTGTATTATGTGTATTTTTATGCCAAAGGTATTTTTATTGCTGCCCAGGGCGCCCCCCCCCACTAGCGCCCTGCACCCTACAGTGACCGGAGTGTGTGGTGTGCTGTGAGAGCAATGGCGCACAGCTGCAGTGCAGTGCGCTACCTTAATGAAGACAGGAGTCTTCTGCCGCCGATTTCATCGCTTCTCTTCTGTCTTCTGGCTCTGCAAGGGGGGCGGCGGCGCGGCTCCGGGAACGGACGATCGAGGTCAGGCCCCGTGTTCGTACCCTCTGGAGCTAATGGTGTCCAGTAGCCTAAGAAGCACATGCTAGCTGCAAACAGGTAGGTTTGCTTCTCTCCCCTTAGTCCCTCGTAGCAGTGAGTCTGTTGCCAGCAGATCTCACTGAAAATAAAAAACCTAACAAATACTTTCTTTCTAGCAAGCTCAGGAGAGCCCACTAGGAGCACCCAGTTCTGGCGGGGCACAGATTCTAACTGAGGTCTGGAGGAGGGGCATAGAGGGAGGAGCCAGTGCACACCAGATAGTACCTAATCTTTCTTTTAGAGTGCCCAGTCTCCTGCAGAGTCCGTCTATTCCCCATGGTCCTTACGGAGTTCCCAGCATCCACTAGGACGTCAGAGAAATAGGAGTGATAGGATAGGGACACACCAAAAATGTATATTCATCTTCTGTAATCGCGCCCTCTGTTCGAGCTTTAACCAACATGTCTCCATATTCCATCTGATAAAGGGGGGTGGGGTCCCCAGATAAACATTTCTAATGTTCCTCGTTGCATAACGGTCTCTCTGTTTCTGAAATATGATCTGAGCGATCTTGTATAATAATCCCAACCCCCTTATCATCTGCTTTTAGAACCAAGGAGTTAATATCTTTCAGCTCCTTAAGTGCCTTCCTCTCTGGTTTAGTTAAACTATTTTTAAACGACATAGGACAATACTTTTGTTCTTATTCCTACTCTTCTCCCCATCTTACACACAGATTTAAAATCCGTTAGTGTTTTATTGTAAAATAATGTGACTGCTGTGCTCTTCTGATTAATAAGAAAGAATTGTGACTTCTTAAATTTGGGTGTTTTTTTTCTGTAGACTGATTGATAGTTTGGTCAAATATAAGAACTTCATCTGTATTTTCTCTTAGTAACTGTCCGAGTGTTTGTAGTCCTTCCTGGTCAGTTTCATCTAGGATAATGGGGACACCCTCTTCATTTTGTCTTTCCAGACATTTGTAGGCAAAATATCTCTTTCTGCATAAATCTCTTGTTATTTTATTGAGAGCCAAAAATAGTTCAAATTTGGTTCTTTACTAGGGGCAAAATTTAGGCCCTTTTGAAGGAGTTTAATCTTATCATTAGTGAACGTGTGCGAAGATAAATTGTGTATGCCTGTGTTTACTTGTGCCTGGTCCACCTTGGTATTTTTGCCTCTACCTCTCCTTCTCTTGGTCTCTTTGGGGCGTGATTGGTTAGTGTTTCGCATGGATTCTGGTGAAAATATTTCTCCCTCTGAGGAAAATCCCTCAGGTGCAGGTTGATCACCCTTGGGCTATGTTTGCACAAACATTATCCAGTATAGCTGACCGGATAATTCCAATTCCTGTAGCAGGGATAGGTTACACGATTAACACTTACATGCAGCTTCAAACCTGCGGTTTATCACTTCCAGCAGCAGTCTCTCAAAAGAAACAGGTTGATAAGTCAGTGGTAAGTAAATCTTCATCCTCACAGGCTACACGTTTCAGAGGAGGATTCATCGTAGGATGAAAGCTGAGGATATAGCCAAGGTAATTAAGGCAATGAAAGGAATCTGCAGAGCCTGTGTTAAAAACCAAGGCACCAGTGTTTAAATGTCCCAAAACAGTTAAGACCGAGTCTCCTGGGTCAGATCAGCTGTCGAAAATCATGAAAGAGGCTTGAGCTACACCCAGTAAATTCATAATTCCATTTATCCTTTTCCAGTTGGGGATTGTTTAAAAAGGGAGGTGGCTCCCAAAGCAGATACGCATGTGTGATTCGATTAGTGCGAAAATCTACATTACCTCTTCCTTCAACTTCATTAAATGATGTCACGGGTAGGAGAGTGGATGGTTTTAAAAAAAAAAAACATTTTTTTTCCCTGTCTGGGGCAGTCATAAGACCAGCCATGGCTTCAGCTTGAATGGCAAAGGCAGTGGCTGCCTGGGCGGATACACTGGATGGGGATCTTTCACTGGCATCTAGAGAGCAAAAATCCCATATAGCACATATAAAACAGGCTGCAATGTATTTGGAAGAAGCAGCATTGGATATGGGTACAATTGCCTCCAGGGCATAAGCTACAACTATAGCTGCTCACAGAGCAGTTTGGCTGCGTACGTGGAAAGCCGATTCAGAATCACTCCAACCGGTTTCTATTTCAGAAGCCAAATGGGTCATTCCGCCCCATTCTCAAGGTACTGAACAAATACATTTGGGTACCTCAGTTTCATATGGAGCCTTTACGTTCCATCATTTTGGTAATGGAGCCAGGGTATTATATGGTATCCAGGATTCTTACGTACATGTTCCTATAGCTCGGTCCAGTCAATGCTATCTCAGGTTCATTATCCCCCAACACCATTTTTTAGTTCCAGGACCTACATTTTGGGTTAGCCACAGCCCCCAGAGTATTTACTGGTGGTAATGGCAACTTATCTCCGCCAGACGGGTATAAGAATTTTTCCATACCTAGAAGATCTTTTAATCCTGGCAGTCTAAGGAATTGCTCCTGTATCATCTGCAATAGACAATAATGTGTCTGCAGAAGCATGGGTGGCTTATAAATTGGGCAAAATCGTATCTGGTTCTGTCACAGCAGATGACTCACTTGGGGGCTGTAGTGGATTCAAGCCTTCAGAGAGTAATTTTACCTCTGAACAAGATATCCAAAGTTCAGTCAAGGATTCAGGAGCTGCTATACGGTGAAAAGGTTGCCTGCCAATAAATATATTGAAACTTTGGCCCATATACATGGCACTAATTCAGGTAAATGACATCCTTCAGGGGAAAACCAGTTCAGATCCACTCGGACAATGCAACGGCAGTAACTCAACCATCAAGGAGGAGCTCGCAGCCAAAAATCTATGAAGGAGGTAAGTCACACACTAAGGTGGGCAGAACTTCATCATCCAGCCGTTTCCGCAGTGTTCATTCTGGGAGTCCTAAACTGGGAAGTGGATTTTCTCAGTTGACATGCTATTCAGAAAAAACAACGAAAGACAAGACAAAAGAAATCCTTTTCGGGAGCACTCTTATTTGAAAATGGTGATGATAATTAAACAATATGTAGTGAAATGATATGATGATAATTCTAAAACTTAACTTTTATTCTATTCCATTAAAATATCGACCTATATGGTCCAGACATATTTAAATATCTATTATTCAAAATAGAAGAGAGAAAGGTGAAATATAGATGAGATGAATAAGAGTGAGCAGATAAGAACTGCCCCACCAGTGTATTCACATGAAGATATAGGTGATCATCTTAGTGATATCCACAGTGCCTGGTATTCCTAAGCGGTCCCCCTTCAAAGTACTAACCAGGTCTATCCTATCAGCTTCCGAGATAGAAGATCGGGCTACTCTCAGGATAGTACGACCTTGAATGATAAGGATGACATATGAAGGAAGAGAGAACCCACTTCTGCTGTCTGTACTCTGCCTGTTATACGTCTCTGGAACAATTGGCCCCAGGCTTTTCCAGATGAAAGAGTGTTGGAAGGAAGAACCATCACCAGTTTTAATTGGGGAAGATCATGAATTATTTGGTCTACTTCCACTCAGAATTAAGGCAGAAGGAAGAAGGGAGCACTTCTGCTTTCTGTTGTGACAGCCAAATGTACGCTGGGGAGGGCGGAACCCTTGCCAGCACAGCTATCAGCCAGATGAGAGAGTGCTGAGAGAAGATAAAGTTCTGATGAGTAATCAGAAATGTATAGTTTGTATAAATTAATTCATTCCAGTAGCATGATGTAACTAATCTCCTCTTATTCTCCTATGTCATACATACAGTATTTTACATATACAGGAAATCAATACTTTCTGAATAAATTATATCCTGAGTCTTAGCCAATCATCATATGCTGGTGATTCAGGTGAGGTATTTAGACAGGGGTGGCATATCGTAGTGATCTCACAAAATCGTGAATATCTAAAATATCTTGAAAAAATACTTATTGGCAGGAAGTTCCTAATCTCTCACATAAAGATATAAAAGAAACAGTGTTGCAGAAAAATACTCCAGCAGAAGATCTGCAAATTCAGTTAGTTGTCACATAAAGATATGAAAGAAACAAAGTTGCAACAAAAGTTTTCCAGCAAACAATCTACAGATATAGTCACTTAGTAAATCAACCTTGTAAAGCTTATAGCAATTCTGCAATTAGAGAAAGAACACTGACTTCTAGGCTTGTAACAAAATTGATCCTCAATACACTTAATTGTATAAATAATTCATACTGAATAATGTATTTAAACACATGCATGAATGTCAAATATAACAACAATAATAACAAAAAATAACAAAAATAGCAAGAGCACCTTGTTAGCACCAGAATTTAAGGAGCTCTGCTTTAAGATTTCATACGTATATTTGAACTTTTAACAGTTCAGTAATGAATAAACCACCTAGATGGAAAAATGGTGTGCAGCCGGTATATTGATTGTGACAAGGTAAAGCGTGTTTAAGCAAATGCATGAATGTCAAATATAGCAAGATAGCAAAAATAACAATAATAACAGAAATGGCAAGAGCATCTTGCTAGCACCAGAATACAAGGAGCTCTATTTTGAGATTTCATACGTATATTTGAACTTGTATCAGTTCAGTAATGAATGGATCACCTGAATGAAAAAATGATGTGCAACAAATAAATCGATTGTGACAAAATATAGCATAAATATGCAACACATATGATTTTGCAACATGTATAATTTTTAAATGAAATAAGTGCACCTTTTTTATGCTTTCATTTTTCGTGCATCAAATGAGGACAACATAAAGTAATCTAGAATAATGAGGATATCAGCAAAAATATATATCAGAAAGAGTATATATTTTTTGTTAGTGCAATTAGGTATTGAATCATGTACAGGGGTATGGGTATTATAACCCCTGATATTAATCCTCAATTGGTAGCATACACTGTAGAGGCAGGGGGGAGAGAGTGGAAAGCGTAATGGGTATGGCCGTCAGTGGAAAATGTGATTTATGGTAATATTCAATTAATCACCACTCCAGCCAAATCGAAGTACCGATCTGACACCCTCAGTTTCTAATCCAACCCACTCCTGCTTCCCCTAATGCGCCTTCCACCATATATCGGGAGTGCATATGCGTGACTATCCTGGATAATTAACCTCAAGTGCCGTTGTATGGTGTGGGGCAGGGAGTGGGGGATAAGGCGAGGGGAAAGTGGGAGCGGGCCGAGCCGTTTGCGGAGATGACAAACTAAACGCCGGCATCCAAAACTGTTGGAGCGGCGATTGGTAAATATCACGGCAAAACTCTGCATAACTTCTCCACGGTCACATTATCTCTAAACCTTTCTCCCCCCGCTTATCCCCCACTCCCTGCCCCACACCATACAACGGCACTTGAGGTTAATTATCCAGGATATTCACGCATATGCACTCCCGATATATGGTGGAAGGCGCATTAGGGGAAGCAGGAGTGGGTTGGATTAGAAACTGAGGGTGTCAGATCGGTACTTCGATTTGGCTGGAGTGGTGATTAATTGAATATTACCATAAATCACATTTTCCACTGACGGCCATACCCATTACGCTTTCCACTCTCTCCCCCCTGCCTCTACAGTGTATGCTACCAATTGAGGATTAATATCAGGGGTTATAATACCCATACCCCTGTACATGATTCAATACCTAATTGCACTAACAAAAAATATATACTCTTTCTGATATATATTTTTGCTGATATCCTCATTATTCTAGATTACTTTATGTTGTCCTCATTTGATGCACGAAAAATGAAAGCATAAAAAAGGTGCACTTATTTCATTTAAAAATTATACATGTTGCAAAATCATATGTGTTGCATATTTATGCTATATTTTGTCACAATCGATTTATTTGTTGCACATCATTTTTTCATTCAGGTGATCCATTCATTACTGAACTGATACAAGTTCAAATATACGTATGAAATCTCAAAATAGAGCTCCTTGTATTCTGGTGCTAGCAAGATGCTCTTGCCATTTCTGTTATTATTGTTATTTTTGCTATCTTGCTATATTTGACATTCATGCATTTGCTTAAACACGCTTTACCTTGTCACAATCAATATACCGGCTGCACACCATTTTTCCATCTAGGTGGTTTATTCATTACTGAACTGTTAAAAGTTCAAATATACGTATGAAATCTTAAAGCAGAGCTCCTTAAATTCTGGTGCTAACAAGGTGCTCTTGCTATTTTTGTTATTTTTTGTTATTATTGTTGTTATATTTGACATTCATGCATGTGTTTAAATACATTATTCAGTATGAATTATTTATACAATTAAGTGTATTGAGGATCAATTTTGTTACAAGCCTAGAAGTCAGTGTTCTTTCTCTAATTGCAGAATTGCTATAAGCTTTACAAGGTTGATTTACTAAGTGACTATATCTGTAGATTGTTTGCTGGAAAACTTTTGTTGCAACTTTGTTTCTTTCATATCTTTATGTGACAACTAACTGAATTTGCAGATCTTCTGCTGGAGTATTTTTCTGCAACACTGTTTCTTTTATATCTTTATGTGAGAGATTAGGAACTTCCTGCCAATAAGTATTTTTTCAAGATATTTTAGATATTCACGATTTTGTGAGATCACTACGATATGCCACCCCTGTCTAAATACCTCACCTGAATCACCAGCATATGATGATTGGCTAAGACTCAGGATATAATTTATTCAGAAAGTATTGATTTCCTGTATATGTAAAATACTGTATGTATGACATAGGAGAATAAGAGGAGATTAGTTACATCATGCTACTGGAATGAATTAATTTATACAAACTATACATTTCTGATTACTCATCAGAACTTTATCTTCTCTCAGCACTCTCTCATCTGGCTGATAGCTGTGCTGGCAAGGGTTCCGCCCTCCCCAGCGTACATATGGCTGTCACAACAGAAAGCAGAAGTGCTCCCTTCTTCCTTCTGCCTTAATTCTGAGTGGAAGTAGACCAAATAATTCATGATCTTCCCCAATTAAAACTGGTGATGGTTCTTCCTTCCAACACTCTCTCATCTGGAAAAGCCTGGGGCCAATTGTTCCAGAGACGTATAACAGGCAGAGTACAGACAGCAGAAGTGGGTTCTCTCTTCCTTCATATGTCATCCTTATCATTCAAGGTCGTACTATCCTGAGAGTAGCCCGATCTTCTATCTCGGAAGCTGATAGGATAGACCTGGTTAGTACTTTGAAGGGGGACCGCTTAGGAATACCAGGCACTGTGGATATCACTAAGATGATCACCTATATCTTCATGTGAATACACTGGTGGGGCAGTTCTTATCTGCTCACTCTTATTCATCTCATCTATATTTCACCTTTCTCTCTTCTATTTTGAATAATAGATATTTAAATATGTCTGGACCATATAGGTCGATATTTTAATGGAATAGAATAAAAGTTAAGATTTAGAATTATCATCATATCATTTCACTACATATTGTTTAATTGTCATCACCATTTTCAAATAAGAGTGCTCCCGAAAAGGATTTCTTTTGTCTTGTCTTTCGTTGTTTTTTCTTGTAGTTGATCTACAAAAGTTTTTTGGGAGCACCACCAATAAACAAGGTGCCTCAAAGGATTTGAATATTGGCACCATCTATATTGGTTATTTTCAGATATCTTCATATTCAAATGTGGCTTTACAGTACACAACTAGTGCGGAACTGACAAACCATTCGACATGCTTTTCAGGCAAGCAAAAGGGCTCTACACCCGGAGGTCTTCCAGACCCTAGTCAATAGGTGGGGGATGCCAGAGATAGATCTCATGGAATCCCGTCAGAACAACAAAGTTCTCGCAAACTGGTCAACAACAAAGGATCCCAGAGCGATCTTTGGTGATGCCCTGTTGGTGAGATGGGACTTTCATCTGGCCTATGTGTTTCATCCAATCACCTTATTACCCATGATGGTGAGAAAGATAAAGCAAGGAAGGGGCACCGTGATACTAATAGCTCCGGCTTGGCCCAGAAGATATTGGTACACAGATCTGCAGAGGATGTCGATGGATGCTCCATTCGTACTTCCTCAACGTCCAGATCTACTGATGCAGTGTCCTTATTATCAAAGACATCTGGATCGACTGTCTTTGACGGTGTGGCTCGAGACCTCTATACTGAAGTCAAGAGGATTCTCACAACAGGTAATTCAAACGATGCTCAGAGCAAGGAAACCTTCCTCAGCTCGCATTTATCACCGAAATATGGCAAGCCTATATTCAATGCTGCAGTGAACGGAAAGCTGACCCTAGGTCTCTCAGAGTTGCCAGGGTCTTATCATTCCTTCAGGCAGGAATGGATAAAGGTTTAAATGTGGCTTCCTTGAGAGTGCAAGTGTCAGCATTGACAGTATGATTCCAAAAGAAAATTGCCAACATACAGGATGTGCGCACTTTTTTCCAGGGAATGCTGAGCATTCAACCTCCTTGTGTTCCTCCTACAGTGCCTTGGGACTTACGTTTAGTCCTAAAGTCCCTTCAAGTTGTCCCATTTGAACCACTTAATAGAGTGGATCTTAAATGGTTGACAGCTAAAGTTCTCTTTCTACTAGCCATGGCATCAGCTAGAAGACTGTCAGATTTAGGAACATTGTTATGTCGTCCTCCATTTCCGATTTTTTATCCAGATAGAGCGGTTCTCAGAACTAAATCTGGGTATCTTCCTAAGGTGGTGTCTAAATTCCACCTTAATGAAGAAATTGTAGTCCCGGCTTTTCATGTTTCGGGCCTTTCTGCAGGAGATGCATCGCTGGACATGGTCCTTGCATTAAGGATCTACGTGGATCGTACCAGTGCCATCAGAAAGACAGATTCTCTCTTCATTCTCTACGGATTCCACACGAGAGGATGGCCTGCGGATAAGCACACACTGGCGAGGTGGCTTCGGATGATGATTTCAGAAACATATTCTCAGGCTGATCTCCCTGTTTCAGCTAATGTCTCTGTTCACTCTACTCATAAGGTAGGTCCATCATGGGCAGCACAACATGGTGCTTCAGCGGAACAGATATATAAGGCAGCCACATGGTCTTCCATTAACACATTCATTAGACGTTATGCCATGGATACCTTTGACCGACTGGTGCAAATCTGCTGTTGCTTCATCATATCCCATTGTATCCTGTGGAACCTATGGACTTAGGAGAAATACTATTATCAAGGGTAAGTTCTTACCAAAATGTATATTTCTTCTGGCAATTGCTTCAGCTATAAGAGTATCCGATTTAGGGGCACTGTCGTGTCATCACCCATTTCTGGTATTCCATCCAGATTGGTTCCCCAAACCAAGTCTGGATATCTTCCTATGGTGGTCTCAAAGTTCCACCTTATTGAAGAAATAGTAGTTCCTGCCTTTCAATCACCAGATATCTCTGTGGATGATGCATCATTAGACGTAGTTCGTGCACAAAGGATCTACGTGGATCAGTGCCATGAGAAGAACAGACTCTCTCTTTGTTCTATACGGATTTCACATTAGGGGATGACCAATAAGCAAACATTGGCTAGATGGCTTCAGATGACTATCTCAAAAGCATACTTTCAAGCTGATCTCCGTATCCCGCTTGTCTCTGCCCATTGGATACATTCAGGAAGTCCTTCATGGGCAGCCCACCATGGTGCCTCAGCTGAGCAACTCTGTAAGGCAGCCACATGGTCTTCCATAAATACATTTATTAGGCATTATGCCTTTGATACCTTTGCCTCTCAGGAAGTTGCGTTTGAATGTCAGAATAGTGTGAACAAACAGAAAGATACACAGCGCTTAAACATATATATGAATTGTCACATAATTCGAAATTTAATATCACAAAAACACAATTTTAAAATTCATAAATGAATATAGAAGCAGTCTCTATAAAATAGACAAGTTGTGCAGGCCAGTATATAGAGTCTCGAAAGTATCACCATGAGATGAATTACCAACTGGACAGTCAATATGCACTTGAATCAAGCAATTTGTCTAAAAAGTAATCCAGCAGGTCCGTGTTCCAATATTCAGAATCCAGATGGGTATCTGCTCGTATGGCAACGGCAACTGATGTTAATGGAATCCTGGGCCATAGATAGTGAGCTGGAGTGTATGACATTAAAGTTGTCCTTCAGGTGTTGGGTGGAATAAATCTGGCCCAAGTCAGTTCTATACACTGGCAGGGTCTTAAGGCTGATGCATTTCGCTGTTCCTGGCAAGTTTATCAAGCTTTGGTCCCTCTGCTTCCTGGTTCCCTTCACCCCCAATGCCTGCTGTGCTGCTGATCAATGCTTATTGGTAAGCCCGGTAGTACTCTCCACCAAGGCTGATGACATTAGTAGAAATGTGCAAAAAGAGCCTCTGCCTTCTCTGTGGACCCCCAGATGCTGCAGAAAGTAGGCACCAAAAACTGAAGTTGAGATGGTCGCAATGTTCCGACCATTGATGTTAATACAGATGTTCTTAAGCTAATTCAGTCATAAAAAAAACAATTTGAATGTTTTTTTTGGAAAAAAATATTAGTCAGTTAAGGGGTTAATGGCTTCTTACCTGCGTGACTTCTCCTATGTCTAACAAGATTTGATTTCTGTGTAAAACATTTCCAACACTCAGTACACATAAATGGTTTCTCCCCGGTATGACTTCTCTGATGTGTAACAAGATCTAATTTCTGTGTAAAACATTTCCCACACTCAGAACATAGAAATGGCTTCTCACCTGTGTGAATTCTCTGATGTCTAAAAAGATCTGATTTCTGTGCAAAACATTTCCCACACTCAGAACATGGCAATGATCTCTCACCTGTGTGACTTCTCTGATGTGTAACAAGATGTGATTTGTCTGTAAAACATTTCCCACACTCAGAGCATGCAAATGGTTTCTCACCTGTGTGATGTTTCTTATGTCTAACAAGATGTGAGTTATATGTAAAAAAATTTCCACACTCAGAGCATTGATATGGCCTCTCACCTGTGTGAAGTTGCTTGTGTCTAAAAAGATGTGATATGCGTATAAAACACTTTCCGCATTCAGAACATGGAAATGGTTTCTCACCTGTGTGAGTTCTCTGATGTCTAACAAGATGTGATTTACGTGTAAAACATTTCCCACACTCAGAGCATGAAAATGGCTTCTCATCTGTCACAGCTGTGGTCTGTGTAAAACATTTGGAATCTACAGAATCTGGAAATATTTTATCTACTGTAAGAGCTATAATAGATGGGCCAATATCAGCATTATCAGGAGAACATTGGTCATGGTTAGAGGAATCAGGTGACGTATCCACACTGTGATCTACTGGATAAAGAATTGAGGTGAACGGGTTTTCTCCTGGAGAATCTTGTGTGATGTCATTATCTTCTATTTCACAGTCTGGAGATAAAATAAGATGATCCTCTGAGATATTCCTGTTACATCCATCTGATGGGAATAAATAGGATTTTAATTACCTACCGGTAAATCCTTTTCTCATAGTCCGTAGAGGATGCTGGGGTCCAGTTTAGTACCATGGGGTAGAGACGTATCCACTAGGAGCCATGGGCACTTTAAGAGTTTAAGAGTGTGGGCTGGCTCCTCCCTCTATGCCCCTCCTACCAGACTCAGTCTAGAAACTGTGTCCGAGGAGACGGACATATTTCGAGAGAAGGAAATACACAGATCGTGAAAAAGGAAAGCCAAGCTAACCAACTTGGAACGATTAAGCAATGGCTGAACCAAGAATGCAACAATGCAAGAATACGAAGCACTGGGCGGGTGCCCAGCATCCTCTACGGACTGTTGCCAGCAGCCTTCCTGTAGCCCAATTACTCTATTAAAACAAAATAACTAAGAAAACTCCTCAGGAGCTCCCCTAGCTGTGACCGGCTCCTTCGGCACATTTTCTAAACGGAGTCTGGTAGGAGGGGCATAGAGGGAGGAGCCAGCCCACACTATCAAACTCTTAAAGTGCCAATGGCTCCTAGTGGACTCATCTATACCTCATGGTATTAAGTGGATCCCAGCATCCTCTAGGACGTAAGAGAAATATAAATATGGAAATATGAATACTTGCATTTTTTAATAGACACAACAGTGGGCAGGTCTGCAATGTAAGAGCACGGCATTGTATACACAGGGCAGGATATCACACAGGTTTAATGAGGCATAACTATACGGAAGGACGAGGCTGAGGCGTCTATACATCGTATAAATGAAAGTCTGTCTGTTTGTCTGATTGAGGTAAACTCCGAAACCACTGAACAAATTGCGACGCGGTTTTCAGCACTGTGCAGGTAATTTCCCCAGACTGGTGTTAGGCTATGTATTATCAAGATCAATCATAAATGGGCTGTGGGCGGAGACTATATATAAAGGTGTGTTATAATAACAGAAACCCTCTAACATGATTGGACACAAAAGATCACGAGGATACAGGCATCAGCAACGTGACATCAGCGTGCAGGACAGGACAGGGCTGAGGGGTACTAGATATACTGCACACAGATACCCGGGTACAGGCATCAGCAACGTGACATCAGCGTGCAGGACAGGACAGGGCTGAGGGGTACTATATATACTGCACACAGGTACCCGGGTACAGACATCAGCAACGTGACATCAGAGTGCAGGACAGGACAGGGCTGAGGGGTACTATATATACTGCACACAGGTACCCGGGTACAGGCATCAGCAATATGACATCAGCGTGCAGGACAGGGCTGAGGGGTACTATATATACTGCACACAGGTACCCAGGTACAGGCATCAGCAACGTGACATCAGCGTGCAGGACAGGACAGGGCTGAGGGGTACTATAATAAGAATTTACTCACCGGTAATTCTATTTCTCGTTGTCCGTAGTGGATGCTGGGGACTCCGTAAGGACCATGGGGAATAGACGGGCTCCGCAGGAGACTGGGCACTCTAAAGAAAGATTTAGGTCTACCTGGTGTGCACTGGCTCCTCCCCCTATTACCCTCCTCCAAGCCTCAGTTAGGACACTGTGCCCGGAAGAGCTGACACAATAAGGAAGGATTTTGAATCCCGGGTAAGACTCATACCAGCCACACCAATCACACCATATAACTCGTGATAGGAACCCCGGTTAACAGTATGATAACAATGGAGCCTCTGAATAGATGGTTCGCAATAACAACCCGATTTGTGTAACAATAACTATTTACAAGTATTGCAGACAATCCGCACTTGGGATGGACGCCCAGCATCCACTACGGACTACGAGAAATAGAATTACCGGTGAGTAAATTCTTATTTTCTCTGACGTCCTAGTGGATGCTGGGGACTCCGTAAGGACCATGGGGATTATACCAAAGCTCCCAAACGGGCGGGAGAGTGCGGATGACTCTGCAGCACCGAATGAGAGAACTCCAGGTCCTCCTCAGCCAGGGTATCAAATTTATAAAATTTTGCAAACGTGTTTGCCCCTGACCAAGTAGCAGCACGGCAAAGTTGTAAAGCCGAGACCCCTCTGGCAGCCTCCCAAGAAGAGCCCACCTTCCTTGTGGAATGGGCTTTTACAGATTTAGGCTGCGGTAGTCCCACCGCAGAATGCGCCAGCTGAATAGTGCTACAAATCCAGCGCGCGATAGTCTGCTGAGAAGCAGGTGCACCTACCTTGATGGGTGCATATAGAATAAACAGCGAGTCAGTTTTCCTGACTCCAGCCGTCTTGGAAACATAAATTTTCAGGGCCCTGACTACGTCCAGAAACTTGGACTCCTCCAAGTCCCTAGTAGCCGCAGGCACCACAATAGGATGGTTCAAGTGAAAAGCGGATACCACCTTCGGGAGAAACTGAGGACGAGTTCTCAACTCTGCCCTATCCATATGGAAAATCAGATAGGGGCTTTTACAGGACAAAGCCGCCAATTCTGATACACGTCTGGCCGAAGCCAGAGCCAACAACATAACCACTTTCCACGTGAGATATATTAGCTCCACAGTCTGAAGTGGCTCAAACCAATGTGATTTTAGACACTCCAAAACCACATTGAGATCCCAAGGTGCCACTGGGGGCACAAAAGGAGGCTGAATATGCAGAATTCCGTTGACAAAAGTCTGAACTTCAGGCAGTGAAGCCAGTTCTTTCTGGAAGAAAAATCGACAGGGCCGAGATCTGGACTTTAATGGACCCCAATTTGAGGCCCAAAGTCACACCTGCTTGCAGGAAATTTAGGAATCGACCCAGTTGAAATTCCTATGTTGGGGCCTTCTTGGCCTCACACCAAGCAACATATTTCCGCCAAATGCGGTGATAATGTTTTGCGGTGACATCCTTCCTGGCTTTGATCAGGGTAGGGATGACTTCCTCCAGAATGCCTTTTTCCTTTAGGATCCGGCGTTCAACCGCCATGCCGTCAAACGCAGCCGCGGTAAGTCTTGGAACAGACAGGGTCCCTGCTGCAGCAGGTCTTGTCTGAGCGGCAGAGGCCAAGGGTCCTCTGCAAGCATCTCTTGAAGTTCCGGGTACCAAGCTCTTCTTGGCCAATCCGGAGCCACGAGAATAGTTCTCACTCCTCGCCTTCTTATTATTCTCAGTACCTTGGGTATGAGAGGCAGAGGGGGAAATACATAAACCGACTGGTACACCCACGGTGTCACTAGAGCGTCCACAGCGATCGCCTGAGGGTCCCTTGACCTGGCGCAATACCTATTTAGCTTTTTGTTGAGGCGCGACGCCATCATGTCCACCTGTGGTTTTTCCCAACGGTTTACCAGCATTCGGAAAACTTCTGGATGAAGTCCCCATTCTCCCGGGTGGAGGTCGTGCCTGCTGAGGAAGTCTGCTTCCCAGTTGTCCACTCCTGGAATGAATACTGCTGTCAGTGCTAACACATGATTCTCTGCCCATCGGAGAATCCTTGTGGCTTCTGCCATTGCCCTCCTGCTTCTCGTGCCGCGCTGTCTGTTTACATGGGCGACCGCCGTGATGTTGTCTGACTGGATCAGCACCGGCCGGTTCTGAAGCAGGGGTCTTGCTTGGCTTATGGCATTGTAAATGGCCCTTAGCTCCAGAATATTTATGTGAAGTGAAATCTCCTGATTTGACCACAGTCCTTGGAAATTTCTTCCCTGTGTGACTGCCCCCCAGCCCCGAAGGCTGGCATCCGTGGTCACCAGGACCCAGTCCTGTATTCCGAATCTGCGGCCCTCTAGTAGATGAGCCCTCTGCAGCCACCAGAGCAGCGACACCCTGGTTCTTGCCGACAGGGTTATCCGCTGTTGCATCTGGAGATGGGACCCGGACCATTTGTCCAACAGGTCCCACTGGAAAGTCCTTGCGTGGAACCTTCCGAATGGAATTTGCCTCCTACGAAGCTACCATTTTTCCCAGGACTCGTGTGCATGGATGTACCGACACCTGTCCCGGTTTTAGGATGTCTCTGACTAGAGATGACAACTCCTCTGCTTTTTCCACTGGAAGAAACACTCTTTTCTGGTCTGTGTCCAGAATCATTCCCAGGAACAGAAGACGCGTCATCGGGACCAGCTGTGACTTTGGAATATTGAGAATCCAGCCATGCTGTTGTAGCACTTCCCGAGAAAGTGCTACCCCCACTACCAACTGTTCCTTGGACCTCGCCTTTATCAGGAGATCGTCCAAGTACGGGATAATTGAAACTCCTTTCTTGCGAAGGAGTATCATCATTTCGGCCATTACCTTGGTAAAGACCCTCGGTGCCTTGGACAACCCAAACGGCAGCGTCTAGCACTGATAGTGGCAGACCTGTACCACAAATCTGAGGTACTCCTGGTGAGGAGGGTAAATGGGGACATGTAGGTACGCATCCTTGATGTCCAGGGAGACCATGTAATCCCCCTCGTCCAGGCTCGCAATAACCGCCCTGAGCGATTCCATCTTGAACTTGAACCTTTTGATATAAGTGTTCAGGGATTTTAAATTTAAGATGGGTCTCACCGAACCGTCCGGTTTCGGTACCACAAACATTGTGGAATAGTAACCCTTTCCTTGCTGAAGGAGGGGTACCTTGACAATCACTTGCTGTGAATACAGTTTTTGAATAGCCACCAACACTGCCTCCCTGGCAGAGGGAGTTGCCGGTAAGGCAGATTTTAGGAAACGGCGGGGGGAGACGTCTCGAATTCCAGCCTGTACCCCTGAAGTACTACTTGAAGGACCCAGGGATCCACTTGTGAGAGAGCCCACTGTGCGCTGAAATTTCTGAGACGGGCCCCCACCGTACCCGGGTCCGCCTGAGCAGCCCCAGCGTCATGCTGTGGACTTACCGGACGCAGGGGAGGACTTCTGCTCTTGGGAACTAGCTGTGCGTTGCAGCTTTTTTCCTCTACCTTTGCCTCTCGGCAGAAAGGATGAGCCTCTATCCCTCTTTCTTTTCTGGGGCCGAAAGGACTGTACCTGATAATACGGTGCTTTCTTTTGTTGTGGGGTAGCCTGTGGCACAAAAGTCGATTTCCCAGCAGTAGCTGTGAAAACGAGGTCTGAAAGACCATCCCCAAACAGTTCTACCCCCTTATAGGGCAAACTTCCATGTGCCGCTTCGAGTCGGCATCGCCGAGTCCATAACCCCCGTCTGGCGGCAATGGACATAGCGCTTATTTTTGATGCCAGCCGGCAAATATCCCTCTGTGCATCACGCATGTTTAAGACTGCGTCTTTTATATGCTCTATTGTCAGCAAAATATTGTCCCTATGCATAGTATCAATACTATCCGACAAGGAATCTGACCACACAGCGGGAGCACTGCACATCCATGCCGAAGCAATGGCTGGTCGCAATATAATGCCCGAGTGTGTGTATATATCTTTTAGGGTAACCTCCTGCTTTCTATCAGAAGGTTCCTTCAGGGCGGCCGTATCCGGAGACGGTAGTGCCACCTTTTTTGATAAGCGTGTAAGCGCTGTATCTACCCTATGGGGTGTTTCCCAACAAGACCTATCCTCTGGCGGGAAAGGGTACGCTGCCAATAACCGTTTAGAAATTATCAATTTCTTATCGGGGGAAGACCACGCTTCCTCACACATCTCATTTAATTTCTCAGATGCAGGAAAAACTACTGGTAGTTTTCTCTCACCAAACATAATACCCTTTTATGTGGTACCTGGGGTATTATCATAAATGTGTAATACATTTTTCACTGCCTCAATCATGTAACGGGTGGACCTATTTGGAGGGTACACTAGTCTCATCGTCGTCGACACTGGAGTCGGTATCCGTGTCGACGTCGGTGTCTGCCATCTGAGGTAGCGGGCGTTTTAGAGCCCCCGATGACATTTGAGAAGCTGGAACAGGCACAAGCTGAGTAGCCGGCTGTTCTATGTCGACAACCTTTTGTGTAAGGAGTTGACACTTTACGTAATTCCTTCCATAAGTCCAACCACACAGGTGTCGACCCCGCAGGGGGTGACATCACATTCACAGGCATTTGCTCCGCCTCCACATCCTTTTCCACCTCATACATGTCGACATAACAGTACCGACACACAGCAGACACACAGGGAATGCTCTCACAGAGGACAGGACCCCACAAAGCCCTTTGGGGAGACAGAGGGAGAGTATGCCAGCACACACCAGAGTGCTATATATCACAGGGATATCACCTATAAAACGTGTTTTCCCCTTATAGCTGCATAATGTAGTTATACTGCGCCTAATTTGTGCCCCCCCTCTCTTTTTAACCCTTTCATGTAGTGCAGGACTGCAGGGGAGAGCCAGGGAGCGATCCTTCCAGCGGAGCTGTGAGGGAAAATGGCGCCAGTGTGCTGAGGGAGATGGCTCCGCCCCTTTTTCGGCAGGCTTTCTCCTGCTATTGTAAAAGTTCTGGCAGGGGTTAATAAACACCTATATAGCCAATAGGGGTATATATGGTGTCAGTTCGCCAGCCAAGGTGTTAATATTGCAGCTCAGGGCGCCCCCCCCAGCGCCCTGCACCCATCAGTGACCGCAGTGTGTGGTGTGCATGAGGAGCAATGGCGCACAGCTGCAGTGCTGTGCGCTACCTTGGAGAAGACAGAAGTCTTCAGCCGCCGATTTTCCGGATCACCTTCTTGCTTCTGGCTCTGTAAGGGGGACGGCGGCGCAGCTCCGGGAACGGACGACGAGGTCGGGTCCTGTGTTCGATCCCTCTGGAGCTAATGGTGTCCAGTAGCCTAAGAAGCCCAAGCTACCACCACTTAGGTAGGTTCGCTTCTTCTTCCCTTAGTCCCTCGATGCAGTGAGCCTGTTGCCAGCAGGTCTCACTGTAAAATAAAAAACCTAAACTATACTTTCTTTCTAGGAGCTCAGGAGAGCCCCTAGTGTGCATCCAGCTCGGCCGGGCACAGAAATCTAACTGAGGTCTGGAGGAGGGGCATAGAGGGAGGAGCCAGTGCACACCAGATAGTCCTAAATCTTTCTTTAGAGTGCCCAGTCTCCTGCGGAGCCCGTCTATTCCCCATGGTCTTTACGGAGTCCCCAGCATCCACTAGGACGTCAGAGAAATATACTGCACACAGGTACCCAGGTACAGGCATCAGTAACGTGACATAAGCGTGCAGGACAGGACAGGGCTGAGGGGTACTATATATACTGCACACAGGTACCCGGGTAGAGGCATCAGTAACGTGACATCAGCGTGCAGGACAGGACAGGACTGAGGGGTACTATATATACTGCACACAGGTACCCGGGTACAGGCATCAGTAACGTGATATCAGCGTGCAGGACAGGGCTGAGGGGTACTATATATACTGCACACAGGTACCCGGGTACAGGCATCAGTAACGTGATATCAGCGTGCAGGACAGGGCTGAGGGGTACTATATATACTGCACACAGGTACCCGGGTACAGGCATCAGCAACGTGACATCAGCATGCAAGACAGGACAGGGCTGAGGGGTACTATATATACTGTACACAGGTACCCGGGTACAGACATCAGTAACGTGACATCAGCGTGCAAGACAGGACAGGGCTGAGGGATACTATATATACTGCACACAGGTACCCGGGTACAGGCATCAGTAACGTGACATCAGCGTGCAGGACAGGACAGGGCTGAGGGGTACTATATATACTGCACACAGATACCCAGTTACAGGCATCAGGAACGTGACATCAGCGTGCAGGACAGGACAGGGCTGAGGGGTACTATATATACTGCACACAGGTACCCGGGTACAGGCATCAGTAACGTGACAACAGCGTGCAGGACAGGACAGGGCTGAGGGGTACTATATATACTGCACACAGGTACCCGGGTACAGGCATCAGTAACGTGAGATCAGCGTGCAGGACAGGACAGGGCTGAGGGGTACTATATATACTACACACAGGTACCCGGGTACAGGCATCAGTAACGTGACATCAGCGTGCAGGACAGGACAGGGCTGAGGAGTACTATATATACTGCACACAGGTACCCGGGTACAGGCATCAGCAACGTGATATCAGTGTGCAGGACAGGACAGGGCTGAGGGGTACTATATATACTGCACACAGGTACCCGGGTACAGGCATCAGCAACGTGACATCAGCGTGCAGGACAGGGCTGAGGGGTACTATATATACTGCACACAGGTACCTGGGTACAGGCATCAGTAACGTGATATCAGCGTGCAGGACAGGGCTGAGGGGTACTATATATACTGCACACAGGTACCCGGGTACAGGCATCAGTTACGTGATATCAGCGTGCAGGACAGGGCTGAGGGGTACTATATATACTGCACACAGGTACCGGGTACAGACATCAGTAACGTGACATCAGCGTGCAGGACAGGACAGGGCTGAGGGATACTATATATACTGCACACAGGTACCCGGGAACAGGCATCAGTAACGTGACATCAGCGTGCAGGACAGGACAGGGCTGAGGGGTACTATATATACTGCACACAGGTACCCGGGTACAGGCATCAGCAACGTGATATCAGCATGCAGGACAGGGCTGAGGGGTACTATATATACTGCACACAGGTACCCGGGTACAGGCATCAGTAACGTGACATCAGCGTGCAGGACAGGGCTGAGGGGCACTATATATACTGCACACAGGTACCCGGGTACAGACATCAGTAACGTGACATCAGCGTGCAGGACAGGACAGGGCTGAGGGATACTATATATACTGCACACAGGTACCCGGGAACAGGCATCAGTAACGTGACATCAGCGTGCAGGACAGGACAGGGCTGAGGGGTACTATATATACTGCACACAGGTACCCGGGTACAGGCATCAGCAACGTGATATCAGCATGCAGGACAGGGCTGAGGGGTACTATATATACTGCACACAGGTACCCGGGTACAGGCATCAGTAACGTGACATCAGCGTGCAGGACAGGGCTGAGGGGCACTATATATACTGCACACAGGTACCCGGGTACAGGCATCAGTAACGTGACATCAGCGTGCAGGACAGGACAGGGCTGAGGGGTACTATATATACTGCACACAGGTACCCGGGTACAGGCATCAGCAACGTGACATCAGCGTGCAGGACAGGACAGGGCTGCGGGGCACTATATATACCGCACACAGGTACCCGGGTACAGGCATCAGTAACATGACATCAGTGTGCAGGACAGGACAGGGCTGAGGGATACTATATATACTGCACACAGGTACCCGGGTACAGGCATCAGTAACGTGACATCAGCGTGCAGGACAGGACAGGGCTGAGGGGTACTATATATACTGCACACAGGTACCCGGGTACAGGCATCAGCAACGTGATATCAGCATGCAGGACAGGACAGGGCTGAGGGGTACTATATATACTGCACACAGGTACCCGGGTACAGGCATCAGCAACGTGATATCAGCATGCAGGACAGGACAGGGCTGAGGGGTACTATATATACTGCACACATGTACCCGGGTACAGGCATCAGTAACGTGACATCAGCGTGCAGGACAGGGCTGAGGGGTACTATATATACTGCACACAGGTACCCGGGTACAGGCATCAGTAACGTGACATCAGCGTGCAGGACAGGACAGGGCTGAGGGGTACTATATATACTGCACACAGGTACCCGGGTACAGGCATCAGCAACGTGACATCAGCGTGCAGGACTGGACAGGGCTGCGGGGCATTATATATACCGCACACAGGTACCCGGGTACAGGCATCAGCAACGTGACATCAGCGTGCAGGACAGGACAGGGCTGCGGGGCACTATATATACCGCACACAGGTACCCGGGTACAGGCATCAGCAACGTGACATCAACGTGCAGGACAGGACAGGGCTGAGGGGTACTATATATACCGCACACAGGTACCCGGGTACAGGCATCAGTAACGTGACATCAGCGTGCAGGACAGGACAGGGCTGCGGGGCACTATATATACCGCACACAGGTACCCGGGTACAGGCATCAGTAACATGACATCAGCGTACAGGACAGGACAGGGCTGAGGGGTACTATATATACTGCACACAGGTACCTGGGTACAGGCATCAGTAACGTGACATCAGCGTGCAGGACAGGGCTGAGGGGTACTATATATACTGCACACAGGTACCCGGGTACAGACATCAGCAACGTGACATCAGCGTGCAGGACAGGGCTGAGGGGTACTATATATACTGCACACAGGTACCCGGGTACAGGCATCAGTAACGTGATATCAGCGTGCAGGACAGGGCTGAGGGGTACTATATATACTGCACACAGGTACCCGGGTACAGGCATCAGTAACGTGACATCAGCGTGCAGGACAGGACAGGGCTGAGGGGTACTATATATACTGCACACAGGTACCCGGGTACAGGCATCAGCAAAGTGAAATCAGTGTGCAGGACAGGACAGGGCTGAGGGGTACTATATATACTGCACACAGATACCCGGGTACAGGCATCAGCAACGTGACATCAGCGTGCAGGACAGGACAGGGCTGAGGGGTACTATATATACTGCACACAGGTACCCGGGTACAGGCATCAGCAACGTGACATCAGCGTGCAGGACAGGACAGGGCTGAGGGGTACTATATATACTGCACACAGGCACCGGGTACAGGCATCAGCAACGTGACATCAGCGTGCAGGACAGGACAGGGCTGAGGGGTACTATATATACTGCACACAGGCACCGGGCACAGGCATCAGCAACGTGACATCAGCGTGCAGGACAGGACAGGGCTGAGGGGTACTAAATATACTGCACACAGGCACCCGGGTACAGACATCAGCAACGTGATGTCAGCGTGCAGGACAGGACAGGGCTGAGGGGTACTATATATACCGCACACAGGTACCCGGGTACAGGCATCAGTAACATGACATCAGCGTACAGGACAGGACAGTGCTGAGGGGTACTATATATACTGCACACAGGTACCTGGGTACAGGCATCAGTAACGTGACATCAGCGTGCAGGACAGGACAGGGCTGAGGGGTACTATATATACTGCACACAGGTACCCGGGTACAGACATCAGCAACGTGACATCAGCGTGCAGGACAGGGCTGAGGGGTACTATATATACTGCACACAGGTACCCGGGTACAGGCATCAGTAACGTGATATCAGCGTGCAGGACAGGGCTGAGGGGTACTATATATACTGCACACAGGTACCCGGGTACAGGCATCAGTAACGTGACATCAGCGTGCAGGACAGGACAGGGCTGAGGGGTACTATATATACTGCACACAGGTACCCGGGTACAGGCATCAGCAAAGTGAAATCAGTGTGCAGGACAGGACAGGGCTGAGGGGTACTATATATACTGCACACAGATACCCGGGTACAGGCATCAGCAACGTGACATCAGCGTGCAGGACAGGACTGGGCTGAGGGGTACTATATATACTGCACACAGGTACCCGGGTACAGGCATCAGCAACGTGACATCAGCGTGCAGGACAGGACAGGGCTGAGGGGTACTATATATACTGCACACAGGCACCGGGTACAGGCATCAGCAACGTGACATCAGCGTGCAGGACAGGACAGGGCTGAGGGGTACTATATATACTGCACACAGGCACCGGGCACAGGCATCAGCAACGTGACATCAGCGTGCAGGACAGGACAGGGCTGAGGGGTACTAAATATACTGCACACAGGCACCCGGGTACAGACATCAGCAACGTGATGTCAGCATGCAAGACAGGACAGGGCTGAGGGATACTATATATACTGCACACAGGTACCCGGGTACAGGCATCAGTAACGTGACATCAGCGTGCAGGACAGGACAGGGCTGAGGGGTACTATATATACTGCACACAGATACCCAGGTACAGGCATCAGGAACGTGACATCAGCGTGCAGGACAGGACAGGGCTGAGGGGTACTATATATACTGCACACAGGTACCCGGGTACAGGCATCAGTAACGTGACAACAGCGTGCAGGACAGGACAGGGCTGAGGGATACTATATATACTGCACACAGATACCCGGGTACAGGCATCAGTAACGTGACATCAGCGTGCAGGACAGGACAGGGCTGAGGGGTACTATATATACTGCACACAGGTACCCGGGTACAGGCATCAGCAATGTGACATCAGCGTGCAGGACAGGACAGGGCTGAGGGATACTATATATACTGCACACAGATACCCGGGTACAGGCATCAGTAACGTGACATCAGCGTGCAGGACAGAGGGGTACTATATATACCGCACACAGGCACCAGGTACAGGCATCAGCAACGTGATATCAGCGTGCCGGACAGGACAGGGCTGAGGGGTACTATATATACTACACACAGGTACCCGGGTACAGTCATCAGTAACGTGACATCAGCGTGCAGGACAGGACAGGGCTGAGGGGTACTATGCATACTGCACACAGGTACCCGGGTACAGGCATCAGTAACGTGACATCAGCGTGCAGGACAGGACTGAGGGGTACTATATATACTGCACACAGGTACCCGGATACAGGCATCAGTAACGTGACATCAGCGTGCAGGACAGGACAGGACTGAGGGGTACTATATATACTGCACACAGGCACCCGGGTACAGGCATCAGCAACGTGACATCAGCGTGCAGGACAGGACAGGGCTGCGGGGCACTATATATACCGCACACAGGTACCCGGGTACAGGCATCAGTAACATGACATCAGCGTACAGGACAGGACAGGGCTGAGGGGTACTATATATACTGCACACAGGTACCTGGGTACAGGCATCAGTAACGTGACATCAGCGTGCAGGACAGGGCTGAGGGGTACTATATATACTGCACACAGGTACCCGGGTACAGACATCAGCAACGTGACATCAGCGTGCAGGACAGGGCTGAGGGGTACTATATATACTGCACACAGGTACCCGGGTACAGGCATCAGTAACGTGATATCAGCGTGCAGGACAGGGCTGAGGGGTACTATATATACTGCACACAGGTACCCGGGTACAGGCATCAGTAACGTGACATCAGCGTGCAGGACAGGACAGGGCTGAGGGGTACTATATATACTGCACACAGATACCCAGTTACAGGCATCAGGAACGTGACATCAGCGTGCAGGACAGGACAGGGCTGAGGGGTACTATATATACTGCACACAGGTACCCGGGTACAGGCATCAGTAACGTGACAACAGCGTGCAGGACAGGACAGGGCTGAGGGGTACTATATATACTGCACACAGGTACCCGGGTACAGGCATCAGTAACGTGAGATCAGCGTGCAGGACAGGACAGGGCTGAGGGGTACTATATATACTACACACAGGTACCCGGGTACAGGCATCAGTAACGTGACATCAGCGTGCAGGACAGGACAGGGCTGAGGAGTACTATATATACTGCACACAGGTACCCGGGTACAGGCATCAGCAACGTGATATCAGTGTGCAGGACAGGACAGGGCTGAGGGGTACTATATATACTGCACACAGGTACCCGGGTACAGGCATCAGCAACGTGACATCAGCGTGCAGGACAGGGCTGAGGGGTACTATATATACTGCACACAGGTACCTGGGTACAGGCATCAGTAACGTGATATCAGCGTGCAGGACAGGGCTGAGGGGTACTATATATACTGCACACAGGTACCCGGGTACAGGCATCAGTTACGTGATATCAGCGTGCAGGACAGGGCTGAGGGGTACTATATATACTGCACACAGGTACCGGGTACAGACATCAGTAACGTGACATCAGCGTGCAGGACAGGACAGGGCTGAGGGATACTATATATACTGCACACAGGTACCCGGGAACAGGCATCAGTAACGTGACATCAGCGTGCAGGACAGGACAGGGCTGAGGGGTACTATATATACTGCACACAGGTACCCGGGTACAGGCATCAGCAACGTGATATCAGCATGCAGGACAGGGCTGAGGGGTACTATATATACTGCACACAGGTACCCGGGTACAGGCATCAGTAACGTGACATCAGCGTGCAGGACAGGGCTGAGGGGCACTATATATACTGCACACAGGTACCCGGGTACAGACATCAGTAACGTGACATCAGCGTGCAGGACAGGACAGGGCTGAGGGATACTATATATACTGCACACAGGTACCCGGGAACAGGCATCAGTAACGTGACATCAGCGTGCAGGACAGGACAGGGCTGAGGGGTACTATATATACTGCACACAGGTACCCGGGTACAGGCATCAGCAACGTGATATCAGCATGCAGGACAGGGCTGAGGGGTACTATATATACTGCACACAGGTACCCGGGTACAGGCATCAGTAACGTGACATCAGCGTGCAGGACAGGGCTGAGGGGCACTATATATACTGCACACAGGTACCCGGGTACAGGCATCAGTAACGTGACATCAGCGTGCAGGACAGGACAGGGCTGAGGGGTACTATATATACTGCACACAGGTACCCGGGTACAGGCATCAGCAACGTGACATCAGCGTGCAGGACAGGACAGGGCTGCGGGGCACTATATATACCGCACACAGGTACCCGGGTACAGGCATCAGTAACATGACATCAGTGTGCAGGACAGGACAGGGCTGAGGGATACTATATATACTGCACACAGGTACCCGGGTACAGGCATCAGTAACGTGACATCAGCGTGCAGGACAGGACAGGGCTGAGGGGTACTATATATACTGCACACAGGTACCCGGGTACAGGCATCAGCAACGTGATATCAGCATGCAGGACAGGACAGGGCTGAGGGGTACTATATATACTGCACACAGGTACCCGGGTACAGGCATCAGCAACGTGATATCAGCATGCAGGACAGGACAGGGCTGAGGGGTACTATATATACTGCACACATGTACCCGGGTACAGGCATCAGTAACGTGACATCAGCGTGCAGGACAGGGCTGAGGGGTACTATATATACTGCACACAGGTACCCGGGTACAGGCATCAGTAACGTGACATCAGCGTGCAGGACAGGACAGGGCTGAGGGGTACTATATATACTGCACACAGGTACCCGGGTACAGGCATCAGCAACGTGACATCAGCGTGCAGGACTGGACAGGGCTGCGGGGCATTATATATACCGCACACAGGTACCCGGGTACAGGCATCAGCAACGTGACATCAGCGTGCAGGACAGGACAGGGCTGCGGGGCACTATATATACCGCACACAGGTACCCGGGTACAGGCATCAGCAACGTGACATCAACGTGCAGGACAGGACAGGGCTGAGGGGTACTATATATACCGCACACAGGTACCCGGGTACAGACATCAGCAACGTGACATCAGCGTGCAGGACAGGGCTGAGGGGTACTATATATACTGCACACAGGTACCCGGGTACAGGCATCAGTAACGTGATATCAGCGTGCAGGACAGGGCTGAGGGGTACTATATATACTGCACACAGGTACCCGGGTACAGGCATCAGTAACGTGACATCAGCGTGCAGGACAGGACAGGGCTGAGGGGTACTATATATACTGCACACAGGTACCCGGGTACAGGCATCAGCAAAGTGAAATCAGTGTGCAGGACAGGACAGGGCTGAGGGGTACTATATATACTGCACACAGATACCCGGGTACAGGCATCAGCAACGTGACATCAGCGTGCAGGACAGGACTGGGCTGAGGGGTACTATATATACTGCACACAGGTACCCGGGTACAGGCATCAGCAACGTGACATCAGCGTGCAGGACAGGACAGGGCTGAGGGGTACTATATATACTGCACACAGGCACCGGGTACAGGCATCAGCAACGTGACATCAGCGTGCAGGACAGGACAGGGCTGAGGGGTACTATATATACTGCACACAGGCACCGGGCACAGGCATCAGCAACGTGACATCAGCGTGCAGGACAGGACAGGGCTGAGGGGTACTAAATATACTGCACACAGGCACCCGGGTACAGACATCAGCAACGTGATGTCAGCATGCAAGACAGGACAGGGCTGAGGGATACTATATATACTGCACACAGGTACCCGGGTACAGGCATCAGTAACGTGACATCAGCGTGCAGGACAGGACAGGGCTGAGGGGTACTATATATACTGCACACAGATACCCAGGTACAGGCATCAGGAACGTGACATCAGCGTGCAGGACAGGACAGGGCTGAGGGGTACTATATATACTGCACACAGGTACCCGGGTACAGGCATCAGTAACGTGACAACAGCGTGCAGGACAGGACAGGGCTGAGGGATACTATATATACTGCACACAGATACCCGGGTACAGGCATCAGTAACGTGACATCAGCGTGCAGGACAGGACAGGGCTGAGGGGTACTATATATACTGCACACAGGTACCCGGGTACAGGCATCAGCAATGTGACATCAGCGTGCAGGACAGGACAGGGCTGAGGGATACTATATATACTGCACACAGATACCCGGGTACAGGCATCAGTAACGTGACATCAGCGTGCAGGACAGAGGGGTACTATATATACCGCACACAGGCACCAGGTACAGGCATCAGCAACGTGATATCAGCGTGCCGGACAGGACAGGGCTGAGGGGTACTATATATACTACACACAGGTACCCGGGTACAGTCATCAGTAACGTGACATCAGCGTGCAGGACAGGACAGGGCTGAGGGGTACTATGCATACTGCACACAGGTACCCGGGTACAGGCATCAGTAACGTGACATCAGCGTGCAGGACAGGACTGAGGGGTACTATATATACTGCACACAGGTACCCGGATACAGGCATCAGTAACGTGACATCAGCGTGCAGGACAGGACAGGACTGAGGGGTACTATATATACTGCACACAGGCACCCGGGTACAGGCATCAGCAACGTGACATCAGCGTGCAGGACAGGACAGGGCTGCGGGGCACTATATATACCGCACACAGGTACCCGGGTACAGGCATCAGTAACATGACATCAGCGTACAGGACAGGACAGGGCTGAGGGGTACTATATATACTGCACACAGGTACCTGGGTACAGGCATCAGTAACGTGACATCAGCGTGCAGGACAGGGCTGAGGGGTACTATATATACTGCACACAGGTACCCGGGTACAGACATCAGCAACGTGACATCAGCGTGCAGGACAGGGCTGAGGGGTACTATATATACTGCACACAGGTACCCGGGTACAGGCATCAGTAACGTGATATCAGCGTGCAGGACAGGGCTGAGGGGTACTATATATACTGCACACAGGTACCCGGGTACAGGCATCAGTAACGTGACATCAGCGTGCAGGACAGGACAGGGCTGAGGGGTACTATATATACTGCACACAGATACCCAGTTACAGGCATCAGGAACGTGACATCAGCGTGCAGGACAGGACAGGGCTGAGGGGTACTATATATACTGCACACAGGTACCCGGGTACAGGCATCAGTAACGTGACAACAGCGTGCAGGACAGGACAGGGCTGAGGGGTACTATATATACTGCACACAGGTACCCGGGTACAGGCATCAGTAACGTGAGATCAGCGTGCAGGACAGGACAGGGCTGAGGGGTACTATATATACTACACACAGGTACCCGGGTACAGGCATCAGTAACGTGACATCAGCGTGCAGGACAGGACAGGGCTGAGGAGTACTATATATACTGCACACAGGTACCCGGGTACAGGCATCAGCAACGTGATATCAGTGTGCAGGACAGGACAGGGCTGAGGGGTACTATATATACTGCACACAGGTACCCGGGTACAGGCATCAGCAACGTGACATCAGCGTGCAGGACAGGGCTGAGGGGTACTATATATACTGCACACAGGTACCTGGGTACAGGCATCAGTAACGTGATATCAGCGTGCAGGACAGGGCTGAGGGGTACTATATATACTGCACACAGGTACCCGGGTACAGGCATCAGTTACGTGATATCAGCGTGCAGGACAGGGCTGAGGGGTACTATATATACTGCACACAGGTACCGGGTACAGACATCAGTAACGTGACATCAGCGTGCAGGACAGGACAGGGCTGAGGGATACTATATATACTGCACACAGGTACCCGGGAACAGGCATCAGTAACGTGACATCAGCGTGCAGGACAGGACAGGGCTGAGGGGTACTATATATACTGCACACAGGTACCCGGGTACAGGCATCAGCAACGTGATATCAGCATGCAGGACAGGGCTGAGGGGTACTATATATACTGCACACAGGTACCCGGGTACAGGCATCAGTAACGTGACATCAGCGTGCAGGACAGGGCTGAGGGGCACTATATATACTGCACACAGGTACCCGGGTACAGACATCAGTAACGTGACATCAGCGTGCAGGACAGGACAGGGCTGAGGGATACTATATATACTGCACACAGGTACCCGGGAACAGGCATCAGTAACGTGACATCAGCGTGCAGGACAGGACAGGGCTGAGGGGTACTATATATACTGCACACAGGTACCCGGGTACAGGCATCAGCAACGTGATATCAGCATGCAGGACAGGGCTGAGGGGTACTATATATACTGCACACAGGTACCCGGGTACAGGCATCAGTAACGTGACATCAGCGTGCAGGACAGGGCTGAGGGGCACTATATATACTGCACACAGGTACCCGGGTACAGGCATCAGTAACGTGACATCAGCGTGCAGGACAGGACAGGGCTGAGGGGTACTATATATACTGCACACAGGTACCCGGGTACAGGCATCAGCAACGTGACATCAGCGTGCAGGACAGGACAGGGCTGCGGGGCACTATATATACCGCACACAGGTACCCGGGTACAGGCATCAGTAACATGACATCAGTGTGCAGGACAGGACAGGGCTGAGGGATACTATATATACTGCACACAGGTACCCGGGTACAGGCATCAGTAACGTGACATCAGCGTGCAGGACAGGACAGGGCTGAGGGGTACTATATATACTGCACACAGGTACCCGGGTACAGGCATCAGCAACGTGATATCAGCATGCAGGACAGGACAGGGCTGAGGGGTACTATATATACTGCACACAGGTACCCGGGTACAGGCATCAGCAACGTGATATCAGCATGCAGGACAGGACAGGGCTGAGGGGTACTATATATACTGCACACATGTACCCGGGTACAGGCATCAGTAACGTGACATCAGCGTGCAGGACAGGGCTGAGGGGTACTATATATACTGCACACAGGTACCCGGGTACAGGCATCAGTAACGTGACATCAGCGTGCAGGACAGGACAGGGCTGAGGGGTACTATATATACTGCACACAGGTACCCGGGTACAGGCATCAGCAACGTGACATCAGCGTGCAGGACTGGACAGGGCTGCGGGGCATTATATATACCGCACACAGGTACCCGGGTACAGGCATCAGCAACGTGACATCAGCGTGCAGGACAGGACAGGGCTGCGGGGCACTATATATACCGCACACAGGTACCCGGGTACAGGCATCAGCAACGTGACATCAACGTGCAGGACAGGACAGGGCTGAGGGGTACTATATATACCGCACACAGGTACCCGGGTACAGGCATCAGTAACGTGACATCAGCGTGCAGGACAGGACAGGGCTGCGGGGCACTATATATACCGCACACAGGTACCCGGGTACAGGCATCAGTAACATGACATCAGCGTACAGGACAGGACAGGGCTGAGGGGTACTATATATACTGCACACAGGTACCTGGGTACAGGCATCAGTAACGTGACATCAGCGTGCAGGACAGGGCTGAGGGGTACTATATATACTGCACACAGGTACCCGGGTACAGACATCAGCAACGTGACATCAGCGTGCAGGACAGGGCTGAGGGGTACTATATATACTGCACACAGGTACCCGGGTACAGGCATCAGTAACGTGATATCAGCGTGCAGGACAGGGCTGAGGGGTACTATATATACTGCACACAGGTACCCGGGTACAGGCATCAGTAACGTGACATCAGCGTGCAGGACAGGACAGGGCTGAGGGGTACTATATATACTGCACACAGGTACCCGGGTACAGGCATCAGCAAAGTGAAATCAGTGTGCAGGACAGGACAGGGCTGAGGGGTACTATATATACTGCACACAGATACCCGGGTACAGGCATCAGCAACGTGACATCAGCGTGCAGGACAGGACAGGGCTGAGGGGTACTATATATACTGCACACAGGTACCCGGGTACAGGCATCAGCAACGTGACATCAGCGTGCAGGACAGGACAGGGCTGAGGGGTACTATATATACTGCACACAGGCACCGGGTACAGGCATCAGCAACGTGACATCAGCGTGCAGGACAGGACAGGGCTGAGGGGTACTATATATACTGCACACAGGCACCGGGCACAGGCATCAGCAACGTGACATCAGCGTGCAGGACAGGACAGGGCTGAGGGGTACTAAATATACTGCACACAGGCACCCGGGTACAGACATCAGCAACGTGATGTCAGCGTGCAGGACAGGACAGGGCTGAGGGGTACTATATATACCGCACACAGGTACCCGGGTACAGGCATCAGTAACATGACATCAGCGTACAGGACAGGACAGTGCTGAGGGGTACTATATATACTGCACACAGGTACCTGGGTACAGGCATCAGTAACGTGACATCAGCGTGCAGGACAGGACAGGGCTGAGGGGTACTATATATACTGCACACAGGTACCCGGGTACAGACATCAGCAACGTGACATCAGCGTGCAGGACAGGGCTGAGGGGTACTATATATACTGCACACAGGTACCCGGGTACAGGCATCAGTAACGTGATATCAGCGTGCAGGACAGGGCTGAGGGGTACTATATATACTGCACACAGGTACCCGGGTACAGGCATCAGTAACGTGACATCAGCGTGCAGGACAGGACAGGGCTGAGGGGTACTATATATACTGCACACAGGTACCCGGGTACAGGCATCAGCAAAGTGAAATCAGTGTGCAGGACAGGACAGGGCTGAGGGGTACTATATATACTGCACACAGATACCCGGGTACAGGCATCAGCAACGTGACATCAGCGTGCAGGACAGGACTGGGCTGAGGGGTACTATATATACTGCACACAGGTACCCGGGTACAGGCATCAGCAACGTGACATCAGCGTGCAGGACAGGACAGGGCTGAGGGGTACTATATATACTGCACACAGGCACCGGGTACAGGCATCAGCAACGTGACATCAGCGTGCAGGACAGGACAGGGCTGAGGGGTACTAAATATACTGCACACAGGCACCCGGGTACAGACATCAGCAACGTGATGTCAGCATGCAAGACAGGACAGGGCTGAGGGATACTATATATACTGCACACAGGTACCCGGGTACAGGCATCAGTAACGTGACATCAGCGTGCAGGACAGGACAGGGCTGAGGGGTACTATATATACTGCACACAGATACCCAGGTACAGGCATCAGGAACGTGACATCAGCGTGCAGGACAGGACAGGGCTGAGGGGTACTATATATACTGCACACAGGTACCCGGGTACAGGCATCAGTAACGTGACAACAGCGTGCAGGACAGGACAGGGCTGAGGGATACTATATATACTGCACACAGATACCCGGGTACAGGCATCAGTAACGTGACATCAGCGTGCAGGACAGGACAGGGCTGAGGGGTACTATATATACTGCACACAGGTACCCGGGTACAGGCATCAGCAATGTGACATCAGCGTGCAGGACAGGACAGGGCTGAGGGATACTATATATACTGCACACAGATACCCGGGTACAGGCATCAGTAACGTGACATCAGCGTGCAGGACAGAGGGGTACTATATATACCGCACACAGGCACCAGGTACAGGCATCAGCAACGTGATATCAGCGTGCCGGACAGGACAGGGCTGAGGGGTACTATATATACTACACACAGGTACCCGGGTACAGTCATCAGTAACGTGACATCAGCGTGCAGGACAGGACAGGGCTGAGGGGTACTATGCATACTGCACACAGGTACCCGGGTACAGGCATCAGTAACGTGACATCAGCGTGCAGGACAGGACTGAGGGGTACTATATATACTGCACACAGGTACCCGGATACAGGCATCAGTAACGTGACATCAGCGTGCAGGACAGGACAGGACTGAGGGGTACTATATATACTGCACACAGGCACCCGGGTACAGGCATCAGCAACGTGACATCAGCGTGCAGGACAGGACAGGGCTGCGGGGCACTATATATACCGCACACAGGTACCCGGGTACAGGCATCAGTAACATGACATCAGCGTACAGGACAGGACAGGGCTGAGGGGTACTATATATACTGCACACAGGTACCTGGGTACAGGCATCAGTAACGTGACATCAGCGTGCAGGACAGGGCTGAGGGGTACTATATATACTGCACACAGGTACCCGGGTACAGACATCAGCAACGTGACATCAGCGTGCAGGACAGGGCTGAGGGGTACTATATATACTGCACACAGGTACCCGGGTACAGGCATCAGTAACGTGATATCAGCGTGCAGGACAGGGCTGAGGGGTACTATATATACTGCACACAGGTACCCGGGTACAGGCATCAGTAACGTGACATCAGCGTGCAGGACAGGACAGGGCTGAGGGGTACTATATATACTGCACACAGGTACCCGGGTACAGGCATCAGCAAAGTGAAATCAGTGTGCAGGACAGGACAGGGCTGAGGGGTACTATATATACTGCACACAGATACCCGGGTACAGGCATCAGCAACGTGACATCAGCGTGCAGGACAGGACAGGGCTGAGGGGTACTATATATACTGCACACAGGTACCCGGGTACAGGCATCAGCAACGTGACATCAGCGTGCAGGACAGGACAGGGCTGAGGGGTACTATATATACTGCACACAGGCACCGGGTACAGGCATCAGCAACGTGACATCAGCGTGCAGGACAGGACAGGGCTGAGGGGTACTATATATACTGCACACAGGCACCGGGCACAGGCATCAGCAACGTGACATCAGCGTGCAGGACAGGACAGGGCTGAGGGGTACTAAATATACTGCACACAGGCACCCGGGTACAGACATCAGCAACGTGATGTCAGCGTGCAGGACAGGACAGGGCTGAGGGGTACTATATATACCGCACACAGGTACCCGGGTACAGGCATCAGTAACATGACATCAGCGTACAGGACAGGACAGTGCTGAGGGGTACTATATATACTGCACACAGGTACCTGGGTACAGGCATCAGTAACGTGACATCAGCGTGCAGGACAGGACAGGGCTGAGGGGTACTATATATACTGCACACAGGTACCCGGGTACAGACATCAGCAACGTGACATCAGCGTGCAGGACAGGGCTGAGGGGTACTATATATACTGCACACAGGTACCCGGGTACAGGCATCAGTAACGTGATATCAGCGTGCAGGACAGGGCTGAGGGGTACTATATATACTGCACACAGGTACCCGGGTACAGGCATCAGTAACGTGACATCAGCGTGCAGGACAGGACAGGGCTGAGGGGTACTATATATACTGCACACAGGTACCCGGGTACAGGCATCAGCAAAGTGAAATCAGTGTGCAGGACAGGACAGGGCTGAGGGGTACTATATATACTGCACACAGATACCCGGGTACAGGCATCAGCAACGTGACATCAGCGTGCAGGACAGGACAGGGCTGAGGGGTACTATATATACTGCACACAGGCACCGGGTACAGGCATCAGCAACGTGACATCAGCGTGCAGGACAGGGCTGAGGGGTACTATATATACTGCACACAGGCACCGGGCACAGGCATCAGCAACGTGACATCAGCGTGCAGGACAGGACAGGGCTGAGGGGTACTAAATATACTGCACACAGGCACCCGGGTACAGACATCAGCAACGTGATGTCAGCGTGCAAGACAGGACAGGGCTGAGGGATACTATATATACTGCACACAGGTACCCGGGTACAGGCATCAGTAACGTGACATCAGCGTGCAGGACAGGACAGGGCTGAGGGGTACTATATATACTGCACACAGATACCCAGGTACAGGCATCAGGAACGTGACATCAGCGTGCAGGACAGGACAGGGCTGAGGGGTACTATATATACTGCACACAGGTACCCGGGTACAGGCATCAGTAACGTGACAACAGCGTGCAGGACAGGACAGGGCTGAGGGATACTATATATACTGCACACAGATACCCGGGTACAGGCATCAGTAACGTGACATCAGCGTGCAGGACAGGACAGGGCTGAGGGGTACTATATATACTGCACACAGGTACCCGGGTACAGGCATCAGCAATGTGACATCAGCGTGCAGGACAGGACAGGGCTGAGGGATACTATATATACTGCACACAGATACCCGGGTACAGGCATCAGTAACGTGACATCAGCGTGCAGGACAGAGGGGTACTATATATACCGCACACAGGCACCAGGTACAGGCATCAGCAACGTGATATCAGCGTGCCGGACAGGACAGGGCTGAGGGGTACTATATATACTACACACAGGTACCCGGGTACAGTCATCAGTAACGTGACATCAGCGTGCAGGACAGGACAGGGCTGAGGGGTACTATGCATACTGCACACAGGTACCCGGGTACAGGCATCAGTAACGTGACATCAGCGTGCAGGACAGGACTGAGGGGTACTATATATACTGCACACAGGTACCCGGATACAGGCATCAGTAACGTGACATCAGCGTGCAGGACAGGACTGAGGGGTACTATATATACTGCACACAGGTACCCGGGTACAGGCATCAGTAACGTGACATCAGCGTGCAGGACAGGACAGGGCTGAGGGGTACTATATATACTGCACACAGGCACCCGGGTACAGGCATCAGCAACGTGACATCAGCGTGCAGGACACGGCTGAGGGGTACTATATATACTGCACACAGGTACCCGGGTACAGGCATCAGTAACGTGACATCAGCGTGCAGGACAGGACAGGGCTGAGGGGTACTATATATACTGCACACAGGTACCCGGGTACAGGCATCAGTAACATGACATCAGCGTGCAGGACAGGACAGGGCTGAGGGGTACTATATATACCGCACACAGGTACCTGGGTACAGGCATCAGTAACATGACATCAGCGTGCAGGACAGGACAGGGCTGAGGGGTACTATATATACTGCACACAGGTACCCGGGTACAGGCATCAGTAACGTGACATCAGCGTGCAGGACAGGGCTGAGGGGTACTATATATACTGCACATAGGTACCCGGGTACAGGCATTAGCAACGTGACATCAGCGTGCAGGACAGGACAGGGCTGAGGGGTACTATATATACTGCACACAGGTACCCGGGTACAGGCATCAGCAACGTGACATCAGCGTGCAGGACAGGGCTGAGGGATACTATATATACTGCACATAGGTACCCGGGTACAGGCATCAGTAACGTGACATCAGCGTGCAGGACAGGACAGGGCTGAGGGGTACTATATATACTGCACATAGGTACCCGGGTACAGGCATTAGCAACGTGACATCAGCGTGCAGGACAGGACAGGGCTGAGGGGTACTATATATACTGCACACAGGTACCCGGGTACAGGCATTAGCAACGTGACATCAGCGTGCAGGACAGGACAGGGCTGAGGGGTACTATATATACTGCACACAGGCACCCGGGTACAGGCATCAGTAACGTGACTTCAGCGTGCAGGACAGGACTGGGCTGAGGGGTACTATATATACTGCACACAGGCACCTGGGTACAGGCATCAGCAACGTGACATCAGCGTGCAGGACAGGACAGGACAGGGCTGAGGATCACTATATATACCGCACACAGGTACCTGGGTACAGGCATCAGCAACGTGACATCAGCGTGCAGGACAGGACAGGGCTGAGGGGTACTATATATACTGCACATAGGAACCCGGGTACAGGCATTAGCAACGTAACATCAGCGTGCAGGACAGGACAGGGCTGAGGGGTACTATATATACTGCACACAGGTACCCGGGTACAGGCATCAGTAACGTGACATCAGCGTGCAGGACTGGACATGGCTGAGGGGTACTATATATACTGCACACAGGTACCCGGGTACAGGCATCAGCAACGTGACATCAGTGTGCAGGACAGGACAGGGCTGAGGGGTACTATATATACTGCACACAGGTACCCGGGTACAGGCATCAGTAACGTGACATCAGCGTGCAGGACAGGACAGGGCTGAGGGGTACTATATATACTGCACATAGGTACCCGGGTACAGGCATTAGCAACGTGACATCAGCGTGCAGGACAGGGCTGAGGGGTACTATATATACTGCACACAGGTAACCGGGTACAGGCATCAGTAACATGACATCAGCGTGCAGGACAGGACAGGGTTGAGGGGTACTATATATACTGCACACAGGTACCCGGGTACAGGCATCAGCAACGTGACATCAGCGTGCAGGACAGGACAGGGCTGAGGGATACTATATATACTGCACACAGGCACCCGGGTACAGGCATCAGTAACGTGACATCAGCGTGCAGGACAGGACAGGGCTGAGGAGTACTATATATACTGCACACAGGTACCCGGGTACAGGCATTAGCAACTTGACATCAGCGTGCAGGACAGGACAGGGCTGAGGGGTACTATATATACTACACACAGGCACCCGGGTACAGGCATCAGCAACGTGACATCAGCGTGCAGGACAGGACAGGGCTGAGGGGTACTATATATACTGCACACAGGTACCCGGGTACAGGCATCAGTAACGTGACATCAGCGTGCAGGACAGGACAGGGCTGAGGGGTACTATATATACTGCACACAAGTACCCGGGTACAGGCATCAGTAACATGACATCAGCGTGCAGGACAGGACAGGGCTGAGGGGTACTATATAAACTACACACAGGTACCCGGGTACAGGCATCAGCAACATGACATCAGCGTGCAGGACAGGACAGGGCTGAGGGGTACTATATATACTGCACACAGATACCCGGGTACAGGCATCAGCAACGTGACATCAGCGTGCAGGACAGGACAGGGCTGAGGGTTACTATATATACTGCACACAGGTACCCGGGTACAGGCATCAGCAACGTGACATCAGCGTGCAGGACAGGGCTGAGGGATACTATATATACTGCACACAGATACCCGTGTACAGGCATCAGCAACGTGACATCAGCGTGCAGGACAGGACAGGGCTGAGGGGTACTATATATACTACACACAGGCACCCGGGTACAGGCATCAGCAACGTGACATCAGCGTGCTGGACAGGACAGGGCTGAGGGGTACTATATATACTGCACACAGGTACCCGGGTACAGGCTTCAGTAACGTGACATCAGCGTGCAGGACAGGGCTGAGGGATACTATATATACTGCACACAGGTACCTGGGTACAGGCATCAGCAACGTGACATCAGCGTGCAGGACAGGGCTGAGGGGTACTATATATACTGCACATAGGTACCCGGGTACAGGCATTAGCAACGTGACATCAGCGTGCAGGACAGGGCTGAGGGGTACTATATATACTACACACAGGCACCCGGGTACAGGCATCAGCAACGTGACATCAGCGTGCAGGACAGGACAGGGCTGAGGGGTACTATATATACTGCACACAGGTACCCGGGTATAGGCATCAGTAACGTGACATCAGCGTGCAGGACAGGGCTGAGGGGTACTATATATACTGCACATAGGTACCCGGGTACAGGCATTAGCAACGTGACATCAGCGTGCAGGACAGGACAGGGCTGAGGGGTACTATATATACTGCACACAGGTACCCGGGTACAGGCATCAGCAACGTGACATCAGCGTGCAGGACAGGGCTGAGGGATACTATATATACTGCACACAGGTACCTGGGTACAGGCATCAGCAACGTGACATCAGCGTGCAGGACAGGACAGGGCTGAGGGGTACTATATATACTGCACACAGGTACCCGGGTACAGGCATCAGTAACGTGACATCAGCGTGCAGGGCAGGACAGGGCTGAGGGGTACTATATATACTGCACATAGGTACCCGGGTACAGGCATTAGCAACGTGACATCAGCGTGCAGGACAGGACAGGGCTGAGGGGTACTATATATACTGCACACAGGTACCCGGGTACAGGCATTAGTAACGTGACATCAGCGTGCAGGACAGGACAGGGCTGAGGGGTACTATATATACTGCACACAGGCACCCGGGTACAGGCATCAGTAACGTGACATCAGCGTGCAGGACAGGACAGGGCTGAGGGGTACTATATATACTGCACACAGGTACCTGGGTACAGGCATCAGCAACGTGACATCAGCGTGCAGGACAGGACAGGGCTGAGGGGTACTATATATACTGCACACAGGTACCCGGGTACAGGCATCAGTAACGTGACATCAGCGTGCAGGACAGGGCTGAGGGGTACTATATATACTGCACATAGGTACCCGGGTACAGGCATTAGCAACGTGACATCAGCGTGCAGGACAGGACAGGGCTGAGGGGTACTATATATACTGCACACAGGTACCCGGGTACAGGCATCAGTAACGTGACATCAGCGTGCAGGACTGGACATGGCTGAGGGGTACTATATATACTGCACACAGGTACCCGGGTACAGGCATCAGCAACGTGACATCAGTGTGCAGGACAGGACAGGGCTGAGGGGTACTATATATACTGCACACAGGTACCCGGGTACAGGCATCAGTAACGTGACATCAGCGTGCAGGACAGGACAGGGCTGAGGGGTACTATATATACTGCACATAGGTACCCGGGTACAGGCATTAGCAACGTGACATCAGCGTGCAGGACAGGGCTGAGGGGTACTATATATACTGCACACAGGTAACCGGGTACAGGCATCAGTAACATGACATCAGCGTGCAGGACAGGACAGGGTTGAGGGGTACTATATATACTGCACACAGGTACCCGGGTACAGGCATCAGCAACGTGACATCAGCGTGCAGGACAGGACAGGGCTGAGGGATACTATATATACTGCACACAGGCACCCGGGTACAGGCATCAGTAACGTGACATCAGCGTGCAGGACAGGACAGGGCTGAGGAGTACTATATATACTGCACACAGGTACCCGGGTACAGGCATTAGCAACTTGACATCAGCGTGCAGGACAGGACAGGGCTGAGGGGTACTATATATACTACACACAGGCACCTGGGTACAGGCATCAGCAACGTGACATCAGCGTGCAGGACAGGACAGGGCTGAGGGGTACTATATATACTGCACACAGGTACCCGGGTACAGGCATCAGTAACGTGACATCAGCGTGCAGGACAGGACAGGGCTGAGGGGTACTATATATACTGCACACAAGTACCCGGGTACAGGCATCAGTAACATGACATCAGCGTGCAGGACAGGACAGGGCTGAGGGGTACTATATAAACTACACACAGGTACCCGGGTACAGGCATCAGCAACATGACATCAGCGTGCAGGACAGTACAGGGCTGAGGGGTACTATATATACTGCACACAGATACCCGGGTACAGGCATCAGCAACGTGACATCAGCGTGCAGGACAGGACAGGGCTGAGGGTTACTATATATACTGCACACAGGTACCCGGGTACAGGCATCAGCAACGTGACATCAGCGTGCAGGACAGGGCTGAGGGATACTATATATACTGCACACAGATACCCGTGTACAGGCATCAGCAACGTGACATCAGCGTGCAGGACAGGACAGGGCTGAGGGGTACTATATATACTACACACAGGCACCCGGGTACAGGCATCAGCAACGTGACATCAGCGTGCTGGACAGGACAGGGCTGAGGGGTACTATATATACTGCACACAGGTACCCGGGTACAGGCTTCAGTAACGTGACATCAGCGTGCAGGACAGGGCTGAGGGATACTATATATACTGCACACAGGTACCTGGGTACAGGCATCAGCAACGTGACATCAGCGTGCAGGACAGGGCTGAGGGGTACTATATATACTGCACATAGGTACCCGGGTACAGGCATTAGCAACGTGACATCAGCGTGCAGGACAGGGCTGAGGGGTACTATATATACTACACACAGGCACCCGGGTACAGGCATCAGCAACGTGACATCAGCGTGCAGGACAGGACAGGGCTGAGGGGTACTATATATACTGCACACAGGTACCCGGGTATAGGCATCAGTAACGTGACATCAGCGTGCAGGACAGGGCTGAGGGGTACTATATATACTGCACATAGGTACCCGGGTACAGGCATTAGCAACGTGACATCAGCGTGCAGGACAGGACAGGGCTGAGGGGTACTATATATACTGCACACAGGTACCCGGGTACAGGCATCAGCAACGTGACATCAGCGTGCAGGACAGGGCTGAGGGATACTATATATACTGCACACAGGTACCTGGGTACAGGCATCAGCAACGTGACATCAGCGTGCAGGACAGGACAGGGCTGAGGGGTACTATATATACTGCACACAGGTACCCGGGTACAGGCATCAGTAACGTGACATCAGCGTGCAGGGCAGGACAGGGCTGAGGGGTACTATATATACTGCACATAGGTACCCGGGTACAGGCATTAGCAACGTGACATCAGCGTGCAGGACAGGACAGGGCTGAGGGGTACTATATATACTGCACACAGGTACCCGGGTACAGGCATTAGTAACGTGACATCAGCGTGCAGGACAGGACAGGGCTGAGGGGTACTATATATACTGCACACAGGCACCCGGGTACAGGCATCAGTAACGTGACATCAGCGTGCAGGACAGGACAGGGCTGAGGGGTACTATATATACTGCACACAGGTACCTGGGTACAGGCATCAGCAACGTGACATCAGCGTGCAGGACAGGACAGGGCTGAGGGGTACTATATATACTGCACACAGGTACCCGGGTACAGGCATCAGTAACGTGACATCAGCGTGCAGGACAGGGCTGAGGGGTACTATATATACTGCACATAGGTACCCGGGTACAGGCATTAGCAACGTGACATCAGCGTGCAGGACAGGACAGGGCTGAGGGGTACTATATATACTGCACACAGGTACCCGGGTACAGGCATCAGCAACGTGACATCAGCGTGCAGGACAGGGCTGAGGGATACTATATATACTGCACACAGGTACCTGGGTACAGGCATCAGCAACGTGACATCAGCGTGCAGGACAGGACAGGGCTGAGGGGTACTATATATACTGCACACAGGTACCCGGGTACAGGCATCAGCAACGTGACATCAGCGTGCAGGACAGGACAGGGCTGAGGGGTACTATATATACTGCACACAGGTACCTGGGTACAGGCATCAGTAACGTGACATCAGCGTGCAGGGCAGGACAGGGCTGAGGGGTACTATATATACTGCACATAGGTACCCGGGTACAGGCATCAGCAACGTGACATCAGCGTGCAGGACAGGACAGGGCTGAGGGGTACTATATATACTGCACATAGGTACCCGGGTACAGGCATTAGCAACGTAACATCAGCGTGCAGGACAGGGCTGAGGGGTACTATATATACTGCACACAGGTACCCGGGTACAGGCATCAGTAACGTGACATCAGCGTGCAGGACTGGACAGGGCTGAGGGGTACTATATATACTGCACACAGGTACCCGGGTACAGGCATCAGCAACGTGACATCAGTGTGCAGGACAGGACAGGGCTGAGGAGTACTATATATACTGCACACAGGTACCCGGGTACAGGCATCAGTAATGTTACATCAGCGTGCAGGACAGGGCTGAGGGGTACTATATATACTGCACATAGGTACCCGGGTACAGGCATCAGCAACGTGACATCAGCGTGCAGGACAGGACAGGGCTGAGGGATACTATATATACTGCACACAGGTACCCGGGTACAGGCATCAGTAACGTGACATCAGCGTGCAGGACAGGACAGGGCTGAGGAGTACTATATATACTGCACACAGGTACCCGGGTACAGGCATCAGCAACTTGACATCAGCGTGCAGGACAGGACAGGGCTGAGGGGTACTATATATACTACACACAGGCACCCGGGTACTGGCATCAGCAACGTGACATCAGCGTGCAGGACAGGACAGGGCTGAGGGGTACTATATATACTGCACACAGGTACCCGGGTACAGGCATCAGTAACGTGACATCAGCGTGCAGGACAGGACAGGACTGAGGGGTACTATATATACTGCACACAGGTACCCGGGTACAGGCATCAGCAACGTGACATCAGCGTGCAGGACAGGACAGGGCTGAGGGGTACTATATATACTGCACACAGGTACCCGGGTACAGGTATCAGTAACATGACATCAGCGTGCAGGACAGGGCTGAGGGGTACTATATATACTGCACACAGGTACCCGGGTACAGGCATCAGCAACGTGACATCAGCGTGCAGGACAGGACAGGACTGAGGGGTACTATATATACTGCACACAGGTACCTGGTAACAAAGCTAAATATTTATCTTATTAAAAACACGTTAAAGGTTAAAGAACACAGTACGCAATTGGCGCAAAAAGTACCGCAAGGGTACTCCCTTAACTATACCTTAAGGAATGTACTTATACTGTAAACCTCTGTGTAGTGGTAGAGTGTAAATGCAACACAGTGTAACCTTATTAACATCAAAGCTGTTTGAGCGTCACCGACGCTCTGAGAGTACTTAACACTATAAGAAATACACAGATACCTGGGCTTAGGGTCTAACGCCTTATATATATATTATGGATGGTATGCTTGCAAAAGAATAATACAATACAATTATACACTACCAATATAACATAGACTAACTAACCAGATAACTGCACAGGAAATACAATACAATACAATACAATTACGTTTAAGGGAAAATGAGAGAAAGAGAAGAGAGAGAGAGAGAGAAATGGCTCACCATAACAATACAGACAATATGATTGCAGCGAAGCTTACACATGTGAGGAACAATCGCTGCGCAGTTATTCAATGCTAAGAATCTTTGTGGAGAAAATACTTGACCTTACCCATACTGGCAGTCCCTATATACACAACCCTACAATACCGCATGGGACAGAAGCTAGACTCCATTTTATTAAAGCTCCCATGATTCCAAAGACTGCACCACATGGTTGAAAGGGGGAGGGGAAAATACCCGGCAGCAGCCATTTTAGATTTGCAGGTCCAAACACATGGCACTCTCTGCTACACCACAATCACATAGCAGAAGACACAAGACTCCATTTTATTCCAAAATGTCCAAGCCTCAGAACAATGCATATGTTCTGATTTTACAATTCCAAACCATCTAAATCACCTTTCACAATTTCAATCCAACTTCCTAGAACCATCTTATTCACTTTCACATTCCAAACAACTTCCTAGAACCATCTTATTCACTTTCACATTCCAAACAACTTCCTAGAACCATCTTATTCACTTTCACATTCCAAACAACTTCAGTATCTCAATAACCAGAGCATATTCATCACAAGACCAGATCACAATGTAACCACACATCTCAGCCCGCCACTGCCACAAGCACATGCCCAAACGCAACTGCATGGTGGTATTTATGATTAACAAGATATATATTATAACTAACCAGCACAATCTATTTTAAATCTCCATAGGCAAACAAATACCACAAATGCTATGCTACAGGTTGTCTAATGTCCCAGCTACCATCACAGATTCCCAGATCTATCACACAAACACCCAACAATCACACAACCAAGTTACAATATCCTATTTAAACCAGAAAGCAATCTGTCTATATTTCCTTATCTAGCCATGTGAATTCAATACTTAGCCTTTGGTGCCTGGTGATGATCCAGCCATGCTTCTGAGAGCTTTGTTCTGAGTGTAGCTTCATTACATCTGTTCTCTGAGGCCACCAGCAACACTGACCCCCAACCCCCCCAGACAGGAACTATCCTCCTGTGTGTCTGTTCCTAGGGGAGGGGTCTCTCTCTCTCCTTTGTATATGCTAATCAGGTTCAGCCCTGAAAATCTTAGTAAAAGGTTGGCTTGATCATCCATTGTTCTTAACAAAGTGATCTTAGCTTTTATACATATAATCATATCTATCCGCTGCAATGTCCCACAACTTCACAACCAGCATCAAACTAACCCACGCATCATTCTGCTTGCTTCAATACCAAACATGATGGGCGCATCTGGTTCTGTTCAGATAATACATATTCATGACATCAATTCATCAGCCAATTCTAAATCTCCATAATGTCTGGTGCTTGACATTATTATAACCATGTACTGTATGAAACAAGCGCCGAATCCATCTCCGTGCCATGTCCGAGCAAATGCGTGTGTTTCCATATATTGCTGTGCTCGCTGCGCATATTTGCAAGTATAGCGACTTAAATGTGTGTGTGGTTTGTATGTTCTCTCTATGTAATATTTTTGACTTTGACACTGGGTACAGGCATCAGTAACGTGACATCAGCGTGCAGGACAGGACAGGGCTGAGGGGTACTATATAAACTACACACAGGTACCCGGGTACAGGCATCAGCAACGTGATATCAGCATGCAGGACAGGACAGGGCTGAGGGGTACTATATATACTGCACACAGATACCCGGGTACAGGCATCAGCAACGTGACATCAGCGTGCAGGACAGGACAGGGCTGAGGGTTACTATATATACTGCACACAGGTACCCGGGTACAGGCATCAGCAACGTGACATCAGCGTGCAGGACAGGACAGGGCTGAGGGATACTATATATACTGCACACAGGTACCCGGGTACAGGCATCAGTAACGTGACATCAGCGTGCAGGACAGGACAGGGCTGAGGGGTACTATATAAACTGCACACAGGTACCCGGGTACAGGCATCAGCAACGTGACATCAGCGTGCAGGACAGGACAGGGCTGAGGGGTACTATATATACTGCACACAGGTACCTGGGTACAGGCATCAGTAACGTGACATCAGCGTGCAGGACAGGACAGGGCTGAGGGGTACTATATATACTGCACACAGGTACCCGGGTACAGGCATCAGCAATGTGACATCAGCGTGCAGGACAGGACAGGGCTGAGGGGTACTATATATACTGCACACAGGCACCGGGTACAGGCATCAGTAACGTGACATCAGCGTGCAGGACAGGACAGGGCTGAGGGGTACTATATATACTGCACACAGGCAACCGGGTACAGGCATCAGCAACGTGACATCAGCGTGCAGGACAGGGCTGAGGGATACTATATATACTGCACACAGGTACCTGGGTACAGGCATCAGCAAAGTGACATCAGCGTGCAGGACAGGACAGGGCTGAGGGGTACTATATATACTGCACACAGGTACCCGGGTACAGGCATCAGTAACGTGACATCAGCGTGCAGGACAGGACAGGGCTGAGGGGTACTATATATACTGCACATAGGTACCCGGGTACAGGCATTAGCAATGTGACATCAGCGTGCAGGACAGGACAGGGCTGAGGGTTACTATATATACTGCACACAGGTACCCGGGTACAGGCATTAGCAACGTGACATCAGCGTGCAGGACAGGACAGGGCTGAGGGGTACTATATATACTGCACACAGGTACCCGGGTACAGGCATTAGCAACGGGACATCAGCGTGCAGGACAGGACAGGGCTGAGGGATACTATATATACTGCACACAGGTACCTGGGTACAGGCATCAGCAACGTGACATCAGCGTGCAGGACAGGGCAGGGCTGAGGGGCACTATATATACTGCACACAGGTACCCGGGTACAGGCATCAGCAACGTGACATCAGCGTGCAGGACAAGACAGGGCTGAGGGGTACTATATATACTGCACATAGGTACCCGGGTACAGGCATTAGCAACGTGACATCAGCGTGCTGGACAGGACAGAGCTGAGGGGTACTATATATACTGCACATAGGTACCCGGGTACAGGCATTAGCAACGTGACATCAGCGTGCAGGACAGAACAGGGCTGAGGGGTACTATATATACTGCACACAGGTACCCGGGTACAGGCATCAGTAACATGACATCAGCGTGCAGGACAGGACAGGGCTGAAGGGTACTATATATACTGCACACATGTACCCGGGTACAGGCATCAGCAACGTGACATCAGCGTGCAGGACAGGACAGGGCTGAGGGGTACTATATATACTGCACATAGGTACCCGGGTACAGGCATTAGCAACGTGACATCAGCGAGCAGGACAGGGCTGAGGGGTACTATATATACCGCACACAGGTACCCAGGTACAGGCATCAGTAACGTGACATCAGCGTGCAGGACAGGACAGAAGGGTACTATATATACTGCACACAGGTACCCGAGCACAGGCATCAGCAACGTGACATCAGCGTGCAGGACAGTACAGGGCTGAGGGGTACTATATATACTGCACATAGATACCCGGGTACAGGCATTAGCAACGTGACATCAGCGTGCAGGACAGGACAGGGCTGAGGGGTACTATATATACTGCACACAGGTACCCGGGTACAGGCATCAGTAACATGACATCAGCGTGCAGAACAGGACAGGGCTGAAGGGTACTATATATACTGCACACAGGTACCCGGGTACAGGCATCAGCAACGTGACATCAGCGTGCAGGACAGGACAGGGGTGAGGGGTACTATATATACTGCACATAGGTACCCGGGTACAGGCATTAGCAATGTGACATCATCGTGCAGGACAGGGCTGAGGTGTACTATATATACTGCACACAGGTACCCGGGTACAGGCATCAGTAACGTGACATCAGCGTGCAGGACTGGACAGGGCTGAGGGGTACTATATATACTGCACACAGGTACCCGGGTACAGGCATCAGCAACGTGACATTAGTGTGCAGGACAGGACAGGGCTGAGGGGTACTATATATACTGCACACAGGTAACCGGGTACAGGCATCAGTAACGTGACATCAGTGTGCAGGACAGGACAGGGTTGAGGGGTACTATATATACTGCACACAGGTACCCGGGTACAGGCATCAGCAACGTGACATCAGCGTGCAGGACAGGACAGGGCTGAGGGATACTATATATACTGCACACAGGTACCCGGGTACAGGCATCAGTAACGTGACATCAGCGTGCAGGACAGGACAGGACAGGGCTGAGGGGTACTATATATACTGCACACAGGTACCCGGGTACAGGCATCAGCAACGTGACATCAGCGTGCAGGACAGGACAGGGCTGAGGGATACTATATATACTGCACACAGGTACCTGGGTACAGGCATCAGTAACGTGACATCAGCGTGCAGGACAGGACAGGGCTGCGGGGCACTATATATACCGCACACAGGTACCCGGGTACAGGCATCAGTAACATGACATCAGCGTGCAGGACAGGACAGGGCTGAGGGGTACTATATATACTGCACACAGGTACCCCCGGGTACAGGCATCAGCAACGTGACATCAGCGCGCAGGACAGGACAGGACTGAGGGGTACTATATATACTGCACACAGGTACCCGGGTACAGGCATCAGTAACGTGACATCAGTGTGCAGGACAGGACAGGGTTGAGGGGTACTATATATACTGCACACAGGTACCCGGGTACAGGCATCAGCAACGTGACATCAGCGTGCAGGACAGGGCTGAGGGATACTATATATACTGCACACAGGTACCCGGGTACAGGCATCAGTAACGTGACATCAGCGTGCAGGACAGGACAGGGCTGAGGGGTACTATATATACTGCACACAGGTACCCGGGTACAGGCATCAGCAACGTGACATCAGCGTGCAGGACAGGACAGGGCTGAGGGATACTATATATACTGCACACAGGTACCTGGGTACAGGCATCAGTAACGTGACATCGGCGTGCAGGACAGGACAGGGCTGCGGGGCACTATATATACCGCACACAGGTACCCGGGTACAGGCATCAGTAACATGACATCAGCGTGCAGGACAGGACAGGGCTGAGGGGTACTATATATACTGCACACAGGTACCCGGGTACAGGCATCAGCAACGTGACATCAGCGCGCAGGACAGGACAGGACTGAGGGGTACTATATATACTGCACACAGGTACCCGGGTACAGGCATCAGTAACGTGACATCAGCGTGCAGGACAGGACAGGGCTGAGGGGTACTATATATACTACACACAGGTACCCGGGTACAGGCATCAGCAACGTGACATCAGCGTGCAGGACAGGACAGGGCTGAGGGGTACTATATATACTGTACACAGGTACCCGGGTACAGGCATCAGCAACGTGACATCAGTGTGCAGGACAGGACAGGGCTGAGGGGTACTATAAATACCGCACACAGGTACCCGGGTACAGGCATCAGCAAAGTGACATCAGCGTGCAGGACAGGACAGGGCTGAGGGGTACTATATATACTGCACACAGGTACCCGGGTACAGGCATCAGTAACGTGACATCAGCGTGCAGGACAGGACAGGGCTGAGGGGTACTATATATACTGCACACAGGTACCCGGGTACAGGCATCAGCAACGTGACATCAGCGTGCAGGACACGGCTGAGGGGTACTATATATACTGCACACAGGTACCCGGGTACAGGCATCAGTAACGTGACATCAGCGTGCAGGACAGGACAGGGCTGAGGGGTACTATATATACTGCACACAGGTACCCGGGTACAGGCATCAGCTACGTGACATCAGCGTGCAGGACAGGACAGGGCTGAGGGATACTATATATACTGCACACAGGTACCCGGGTACAGGCATCAGCAACGTGACATCAGCGTGCAGGACAGGACAGGGCTGAGGGGTACTATATATACTGCACACAGGTACCCGGTTACAGGCATCAGCAACGTGACATCAGCGTGCAGGACAGGACAGGGCTGAGGGGTACTATATATACTGCACACAGGTACCTGGGTACAGGCATCAGTAACGTGACATCAGCGTGCAGGACAGGACAGGGCTGAGGGGTACTATATATACTGCACACAGGTACCCGGGTACAGGCATCCGCAACGGCTCATCAGCGTGCAGGACAGGACAGGGCTGAGGGATACTATATATACCGAACACAGGTACCTGGGTACAGGCATCAGCAACGTGACATCAGCGTGCAGGACAGGACAGGGCTGAGGGGCACTATATATACTTCACACAGGTACCCGGGTACAGGCATCAGTAACGTGACATCAGCGTGCAGGACAGGACAGGGCTGAGGGGTACTATATATACTGCACACAGGTACCCGGGTACAGTTATCAGTAACGCGACATCAGCGTGCAGGACAGGGCTGAGGGGTACTATATATACTGCACATAGGTACCCGGGTACAGGCATTAGCAACGTGACATCAGCGTGCAGGACAGGACAGGGCTGAGGGGTACTATATATACTGCACATAGGTACCCGGGTACAGGCATTACCAACGTGACATCAGCGTGCAGGACAGGACAGGGCTGAGGGGTACTATATATACTGCACACAGGTACCCGGGTACAGGCATCAGCAACGGGACATCAGCGTGCAGGACAGGACAGGGCTGAGGGATACTATATATACTGCACACAGGTACCTGGGTACAGGCATCAGCAACGTGACATCAGCGTGCAGGACAGGGCTGAGGGGTACTATATATACTGCACATAGGTACCCGGGTACAGGCATTAGCAACGTGACATCAGCGTGCAGGACAGGACAGGGCTGAGGGGTACTATATATACTGCACATAGGTACCCGGGTACAGGCATTACCAACGTGACATCAGCGTGCAGGACAGGACAGGGCTGAGGGGTACTATATATACTGCACACAGGTACCCGGGTACAGGCATCAGCAACGGGACATCAGCGTGGACAGGACAGGGCTGAGGGATACTATATATACTGCACACAGGTACCTGGGTACAGGCATCAGCAACGTGACATCAGCGTGCAGGACAGGGCTGAGGGGCACTATATATATTGCACACAGGTACCCGGGTACAGGCATCAGTAACATGACATCAGCGTGCAGGACAGGACAGGGCTGAAGGGTACTATATATACTGCACACAGGTACCCGGGTACAGGCATCAGCAACGTGACATCAGCGTGCAGGACAGGACAGGGCTGAGGGGTACTATATATACTGCACACAGGTACCCGGGTACAGGCATCGGTAACGTGACATCAGCGTGCAGGACTGGACAGGGCTGAGGGGTACTATACATACTGCACACAGGTACCCGGGTACAGGCATCAGCAACGTGACATCAGCGTGCAGGACAGGACAGGGCTGAGGGATACTATATATACTGCACACAGGTACCTGGGTACAGGCATCAGGAACGTGACATCAGCGTGCAGGACAGGACAGGGCTGAGGAGTACTATATATACTGCACACAGGTACCTGGGTACAGGCATCAGCAACTTGACATCAGCGTGCAGGACAGGACAGGGCTGAGGGGTACTATATATACTACACACAGGCACCCGGGTACAGGCATCAGCAACGTGACATCAGCGTGCAGGACAGGACAGGGCTGAGGGGTACTATATATACTGCACACAGGTACCCGGGTACAGGCATCAGTAACGTGACATCAGCGTGCAGGACAGGACAGGGCTGAGGGGTACTATATATACTGCACACAGGTACCCGGGTACAGGCATCAGCAACGTGACATCAGCGTGCAGGACAGGACAGGGCTGAGGTATACTATATATACTGCACACAGGTACCTGGGTACAGGCATCAGTAACGTGACATCAGCGTGCAGGACAGGACAGGGCTGCGGGGCACTATATATACCGCACACAGGTACCCGGGTACAGGCATCAGTAACATGACATCAGCGTGCAGGACAGGACAGGGCTGAGGGGTACTATATATACTGCACACAGGTACCCGGGTACAGGCATCAGCAACGTGACATCAGCGTGCAGGACAGGACTGAGGGGTACTATATATACTGCACACAGGTACCCGGGTACAGGCAACAGCAACGTGACATCAGCGTGCAGGACACGGCTGAGGGGAACTATATATACTGCACACAGGTACCCGGGTACAGGCATTAGCAACGTGACATCAGCGTGCAGGACAGGACAGGGCTGAGGGGTACTATATATACTGCACACAGGTACCCGGGTACAGGCATCAGTAACGTGACATCAGCGTGCAGGACAGGACAGGGCTGAGGGGTACTATATATACTGCACACAGGTACCCGGGTACAGGCATCAGCAACGTGACATCAGCGTGCAGGACACGGCTGAGGGGTACTATATATACTGCACACAGGTACCCGGGTACAGGCATTAGCAACGTGACATCAGCGTGCAGGACAGGACAGGGCTGAGGGGTACTATATATACTGCACACAGGTACCCGGGTACAGGCATCAGCAACGTGACATCAGCATGCAGGACAGGGCTGAGGGGTACTATATATACTGCACACAGGTACCCGGGAACAGGGATCAGTAACGTGACATCAGCGTGCAGGACAGGACAGGGCTGAGGGGTACTATATATACTGCACACAGGTACCCGGGTACAGGCATCAGCAACGTGACATCAGCGTGCAGGACAGGGCTGAGGGGTACTATATATACTGCACACAGGTACCCGGGTACAGGGATCAGTAACGTGACATCAGCGTGCAGGACAGGACAGGGCTGAGGGGTACTATATATACTGCACACAGGTACCCGGGTACAGGCATCAGCAACCTGACATCAGCGTGCAGGACAGGACAGGGCTGAGGGATACTAAATATACTGCACACAGGTACTTGGGTACAGGCATCAGTAACGTGACATCAGCGTGCAGGACAGGACAGGGCTGAGGGGTACTATATATACTGCACACAGGTACCCGGGTACAGGCATCAGCAACGTGACATCAGTGTGCAGGACAGGACAGGGTTGAGGGGTACTATATATACTGCACACAGGTACCCGGGTACAGGCATCAGCAACGTGACATCAGCGTGCAGGACAGGACAGGGCTGAGGGATACTATATATACTGCACACAGGTACCCGGGTACAGGCATCAGTAACGTGACATCAGCGTGCAGGACAGGACAGGGCTGAGGGGTACTATATATACTGCACACAGGTACCCGGGTACAGGCATCAGCAACGCGACATCAGCGTGCAGAACAGGACAGGGCTGAGGGGTACTATATATACTGCACACAGGTACCTGGGTACAGGCATCAGCAACCTGACATCAGCGTGCAGGACAGGACAGGGCTGAGGGATACTATAAATACTGCACACAGGTACCCGGTTACAGGCATCAGCAACGTGACATCAGCGTGCAGGACAGGACAGGGCTGAGGGATACTATATATACTGCACACAGGTACCTGGGTACAGGCATCAGCAACGTGACATCAGCGTGCAGGACAGGACAGGGCTGAGGGGCACTATATATACCGCACACAGGTACCCGGGTACAGGCATCAGTAACATGACATCAGCGTGCAGGACAGGGCTGAGGGGTACTATATATACTGCACACAGGTACCCGGGTACAGGGATCAGTAACGTGACATCAGCGTGCAGGACAGGACAGGGCTGAGGGGTACTATATATACTGCACACAGGTACCCGGGTACAGGCATTAGCAACGTGACATCAGCGTGCAGGACAGGACAGGGCTGAGGGGTACTATATATACTGCACACAGGTACCCGGGTACAGGCATCAGCAACGGGACATCAGCGTGCAGGACAGGACAGGGCTGAGGGATACTATATATACTGCACACAGGTACCTGGGTACAGGCATCTGCAACGTGACATCAACGTGCAGGACAGGACAGGGCTGAAGGATACTATATATACTGCACACAGGTACCCGGGTACAGGCATCAGCAACGTGACATCAGCGTGCAGGACAGGGCTGAGGGGTACTATATATACTGCACACAGGTGCCCGGGTACAGGCATCAGTAACGTGACATCAGCGTGCAGGACAGGACAGGGCTGAGGGGTACTATATATACTGCACACAGGTACCCGGGTACAGGCATCAGTAACGTGACATCAGCGTGCAGGACAGGACAGGGCTGAGGGGTACTATATATACACTGCACACAGGTACCCGGGTACAGGCATCAGTAACGTGACATCAGTGTGCAGGACAGGACAGGGCTGAGGGGTACTATAAATACTGCACACAGGTAACCGGGTACAGGCATCAGTAACGTGACATCAGCGTGCAGGACAGGACAGGGCTGAGGGGTACTATATATACTGCACACAGGTAACCGGGTACAGGCATCAGTAACGTGACATCAGCGTGCAGGACAGGACAGGGCTGAGGGGTACTATATATACTGCACACAGGTACCCGGGTACAGGCATCAGTAACGTGACATCAGTGTGCAGGACAGGACAGGGTTGAGGGGTACTATATATACTGCAAACAGGTACCTGGGTACAGGCATCAGTAACGTGACATCAGTGTGCAGGACAGGACAGGGCTGCGGGGTACTATATATACTGCACACAGGTACCTGGGTACAGGCATCAGTAACATGACATCAGCGTGCAGGACAGGACAGGGCTGAGGGGTACTATATATACTGCACACAGGTACCCGGGTACAGGCATCAGCAACGTGACATCAGTGTGCAGGACAGGGTTGAGGGGTACTATATATACTGCATACAGGTACCCGGGTACAGGCATCAGCAACGTGACATCAGCGTGCAGGACAGGACAGGGCTGAGGGGTACTATATATACCGCACACAGGTACCCGGGTACAGGCATCAGCAACGTGACATCAGCGTGCAGGACAGGATAGGGCTGAGGGGTACTATATATACCGCACACAGGTACCCGGGTACAGGCATCAGTAACATGACATCAGCGTGCAGGACAGGACAGGGCTGAAGGGTACTATATATACTGCACACAGGTACCCGGGTACAGGCATCAGCAACGTGACATCAGCGTGCAGGACAGGGCTGAGGGGTACTATATATACTGCACACAGGTACCCGGGTACAGGGATCAGTAACGTGACATCAGCGTGCAGGACAGGACAGGGCTGAGGGGTACTATATATACTGCACACAGGTACCCGGGTACAGGCATCAGCAACCTGACATCAGCGTGCAGGACAGGACAGGGCTGAGGGATACTAAATATACTGCACACAGGTACCTGGGTACAGGCATCAGTAACGTGACATCAGCGTGCAGGACAGGACAGGGCTGAGGGGTACTATATATACTGCACACAGGTACCCGGGTACAGGCATCAGTAACGTGACATCAGCGTGCAGGACAGGACAGGGCTGAGGGGTACTATATATACTGCACACAGGTACCTGGGTACAGGCATCAGTAACGTGATATCAGCGTGCAGGACAGGACAGGGCTGAGGGATACTATATATACTGCACACAGGTACCCGGGTACAGGCATCAGTAACGTGACATCAGCGTGCAGGACAGGACAGGGCTGAGGGGTACTATATATACTGCACACAGGTACCCGGGTACAGGCATCAGTAACGTGACATCAGCGTGCAGGACAGGACAGGGCTGAGGGGTACTATATATACTGCACACAGGTACCCGGGTACAGGCATCAGTAACATGACATCAGCGTGCAGGACAGGACAGGGCTGAGGGGTACTACATAAACTACACACAGGTACCCGGGTACAGGCATCAGCAACGTGATATCAGCATGCAGGACAGGACAGGGCTGAGGGGTACTATATATACTGCACACAGGTACCCGGGTACAGGCATCAGCAATGTGACATCAGCGTGCAGGACAGGACAGGGCTGAGGGGTACTATATATACTGCACACAGGTACCTGGGTACAGGCATCAGCAACGTGACATCAGCGTGCAGGACAGAACAGGGCTGAGGGGTACTATATATACTGCACACAGGTACAGGCATCAGCAACGTGACATCAGCGTGCAGGACAGGACAGGGCTGAGGGGTACTATATATACTGCACATAGGTACCCGGGTACAGGCATCAGTAACGTGACATCAGCGTGCAGGACAGGACAGGGCTGAGGGGTACTATATATACTGCACACAGGTACCCGGGTACAGGCATCAGCAACGTGACATCAGTGTGCAGGACAGGACAGGGCTGAGGGGTACTATAAATACTGCACACAGGTACCCGGGTACAGGCATCAGCAACGTGACATCAGCGTGCAGGACAGGACAGGGCTGAGGGGTACTATAAATACTGCACACAGGTACCCGGGTACAGGCATCAGCAACGTGACATCAGCGTGCAGGACAGGACAGGGCTGCGGGGCACTATATATACTGCACACAGGTACCCGGGCACAGGCATCAGTAACGTGACATCAGCGTGCAGGACAGGACAGGACTGAGGGGTATTATATATACTGCACACAGGTACCCGGGTACAGGCATCAGTAACGTGACATCAGCGTGCAGGACAGGACAGGGCTGAGGGGTACTATATATACTGCACACAGGTACCCGGGTACAGGCATCAGTAACGTGACATCAGCGTGCAGGACAGGACAGGGCTGAGGGGTACTAAATATACTGCACACAGGTACCTGGGTACAGGCATCAGTAACGTGACATCAGCGTGCAGGACAGGACAGGGCTGAGGGGTACTATATATACTGCACACAGGTACCCGGGTACAGGCATCAGTAACGTGACATCAGCGTGCAGGACAGGACAGGGCTGAGGGGTACTATATATACTGCACACAGGTACCTGGGTACAGGCATCAGTAACGTGATATCAGCGTGCAGGACAGGACAGGGCTGAGGGATACTATATATACTGCACACAGGTACCCGGGTACAGGCATCAGTAA